>NW_007233041.1:0-51619 GCF_000164805.1 Carlito syrichta
ACTATTTTTATAGATTGTAGAGGTTTAAATCATATTTTCTGCATTGAAGTGAAACAAGGGTGCATCTTCTCATTAGTAAACATCAAATGAGTGCAGAAAATTTTGTTAGAGATGAGGCAGGAGGTGAGAGTCTGCGAGTCCAGGTTAACTCATATGCTTCTTCCGCCTTTAGCCTGTCCCATAGTTGGTCTTTACCATTTGCCCCTTGGGTGTTGGGCTAGAAGAGTGGTAGAAATTAGGACTGAGGAGGACTTTGAGACTTCCCCTCACATCACACAATGAGGGGACCAATTCTGCTCCCTGGTGCTATATTTAAGATGCTCTTCTGCTGGGTTAAATGATTCCACTTCTTAATGCTCTTGCCCCCAATTTTTTTTTCTTTTGAAATTTAGTATTTAGAATCTTCTCCCCTCCCATTACCCCAATTATAAACTTAATGCAGAAACACTAGACAACAATTAAAAATAAAAAAGGAAGAAACATGTATAATGAAACAAAAAGCATTTTATCTCTTACCATCCAGGACCAAACTTAATTTTGAAAAGTATCTTGATAGACAGTTGATTCCCATTGTTTGCAGATTCTGTATTTGCAAATTCACTTACTCACTAAAATTTACTTGTAACCCCTAAATCCATACCTGTGGCACTTTCACAGTCATTCACAGCCATGCAAAGAGAGGTGGAAATTTTTTAAGTCACTCAACATGCATGTTCCCAGCTGTATCAAACAGGACAACACTTCTTGTGTCAGCTCACATACTTTCAGTAAGTGTCCTCTTTTAGGTCTTACTAATGTCATGCTTTTCCCATTTTTGAGCCTTATTTTTGTGTGTGTATGATTTCACCATTTAAAATGAGTCTGAAGCATGGTACTGAAGTGCTGTATCGTGTGCCTTAGTGCAAGAAAACTGTGATGTGTCTTACTGATGAAATACTGTATGTTAGATAACCTTTGTTCAGGCATGAGTTAAGTGCTGTTGGCCATGAGTTTAGTGTTAATGAATCAATGTATATATTAAACGAGGTATCATCAAACAGGAATAGCATCAAACAAGGTTGTGTATTGATCAGTTTTGCAAAAGTGTAACTAGAAGCTTGAAGGAACCTAACCCTGTATTTCCCCTAGAAGCAATGGTTCAGTATTCCCTAATTCAGTGTTTCTAGAGACTTTATAGAGACAACAACTGCACATGAAAATCGACTGTATATCTTACTCTTCTTCCTTTCTCTTTCTTGGTCTTTCCATCTCTCAGTTTGTGCATATATATTCTTGCTTAAATTAAATCTATCAGTTATGTCGCATGTCAGACTGTTCTTCTATGACCTATCTTAATTTATAAATTGTGCTGGCCTTTGGCCTGTTTACACTGAGATTTATTTGATACCGTTTCCCTGCTGTGTGCTGTGTTGCAGGGAGTTGGCCCCTGCCCTTTGACAGTTTGACATCAGTGGGAGGTGGGAAGGCAGGAGACATAGAAGGCAGGGTATTTGCCCTTCCTTCTTTCTGCCTTGGGCAACATCTCTGGCAGTGTCCATAGCCCCTCTATGACTCTCTCACCCTTAGGGTGGGCCCTCCATGGCTCCAACTTCTGCAGATTGGCTCTGGGTCTGAGGCTTTAGCCATCCATGCCTTCTTCCTTTGCGGGTAGAAGCAACTTCCTGCTATTGCTGATCTCTGAGATCTTCCCTGCCCCCTGTGCAAAGCAGAAGATTCAAAAGCCAAGGCAAGACAAGACAAAAAATGAGAGACTGGTAGCAAGGATCCAGCACTTCACGAGAGACCCTGAGGAAGGGGTGGAGGGAGTGGTTTGGCACCAGGGCCTACGCGTCGGGTGTGCTATGCTACAGCTCCTCAGGCTTGGGGTCGGCAGTTGAGATGCCACCGACTCTTGGAAAACCGCCAGTGCCTCTCATCCTGAGCTTATGTGTCTGGAATATGATTCCCCTGAACCTGACTGGCTCAACCACTGAGGGAGAAAAAAAATTCCATTCTGATAATTATTCTGACAGGGTTCTAACAGGGCCTCCGTCCCCAGAATATAATTTATTTTTCTGGCCTCTTTTCATTCTCTTCTTCACATTAGGGCTCCTTTTCCCCAGAGTGTGAGATCCCCTGTGGGCTCTAAAAACTGAAATGCTACACACCATTCTGAGCCCTTGTGTTGGCACAGTCCTTATTAAAAATGTATTTTCTCCGAGCTGTGGCTACACCCCCTGAAGTGTGGATTAACAGAAAGGCCTTCAAAGCTGAAAGGCGTTTTTGAAGCACCACTGTACCAAGTGACATTAAATATTTATCACCTGCTACATGTAAATTGTTCATCTTCTTGCTTAAACTCTTGGACCAAAAGACTTCTTGTCTGTTTTCTGCTGAAATGAAGGTCACAGGGAAACTGATTTTTACCTTGCAGTGGTATTTTCCTGAAATATGGGACATTTCTTGACTTCATAGCAATGCTGGGGAAGACTGCCCGGACTCTCAGCATTTCATTGGGAGGCCATGTGTTGTGATGATGGGGAAACTCAGGTTCTGGGGCAAGCACAGTGGGCTCTGCCACTTGTAAGCTTGTGTGGATATTTACCACTTAAATTTGGGATATCACATAAACAGCACTTAGCATAATTCCTGGCATCCAGTGGGTTCTTTCTTTTCTCTTTCTCTTCAATGTTCTATTTGGGACTTTCCAAATACAATTCTTTTTTTTTTTTTTCTTGAGTTGGAGTCTCACTCTGTCGCCCAGACTGGAGTGCAGTGGCACACTCCCGGCCACCGCAGCCTCAACCTGCTAGGCTCCAGCGATCCTTCTGCCTCAGCCTTCCAAGTAGCTACAGGCACGCACTACCATGCCTGGCTAATTTTTGGATTTATTGTAGAGATGAGATCTTGCCAAGTTGCCCAGGCGTGTCTCGAACCCACGGGCTCAGGCAGTCCACCCCCCTCAGCCTCCCAAAGCACGGGATTACAGACTGAGCCACCGATCCCGGCTCCAAATACCTTTCTAAGCAACCTAGAATAAAATATGCTATTAATAATAACCAAAAGCACTCAGCTTAATCTTCACTTATTAAATAAAACTGAAATGTTGCTCAGACACCCTTTGCTGTTTTTGGAATGCGTTTCTAAAATTTTTTGATCTTTCTTAAAAAAATGTAACAGCATTTCAAAGGCTTGTCTTAGGTCTTGTTATTCATACCTGAAAACATACAGAAGTTTGGATAATTTTGGCACACATACATATGGGTGTATGCATATATGTGTATAAATATTCTCTCTGTATATAGATGTATATGTAGCCATACGTATAGCTCCTTAAGAAATATTTTTCTAATGTTTTATTTTCTTAAAGTCTGTACTTCACATCATTTTTTTCCCCCCAGAACTGTTTATCCTCACTCCAGACATGACCCTTGGAAAGGTGGCAGAAAAAACAAACGGCCGGTGTGTTTTGGGGCAGTCTGCATTCCTTTTAACTCTCTGAGAACAGGCTTTTGCTTAGGCTTTCAAGCTATTTGTCCAGGGGCCCAACCACTTTGATTGCTGCTTGAAAATTAGCCTGTTGTTCAAGCTCAGGAGAGCTGCCCCAAAGCTTTCTTGAGTTCGCGAACTAGAAATCTATGAAGTCTTTGCTTTTATTTGTAACTTTAACCAAGGCAGTCTTAACTGGACTTTTGTTTTCTTATTTAACTTTCATCCATGTAACCTTTGCCGAATTACTTTTTCGAATCTCTGTCCTCCCTCATCCCATAATTCCTAATCCCTCTTCTGTCCTTAGATATTTCTCTAAAGTCAGGATATGGCACTTGAATTCATCCTTTAGGAAGTGTCTGAAAGCTATCATGCATATAGAATTACTGCTTTGTTCTGAGTTGCTTTGGAGGATTCAACAAAGGTTTTAGAATGCAGTGTTCAGAAAACATTGATGGAAGTTGTGCTGTAGCTTGGAAGGGGAGTGTAGATTTTAGAAAGCATGAGGACACTTTCACTTGCCCTTCATATGGACTTCCATTTCCTCTCCAAGGGGCCCAGGAGCCCAGGCTGTGAATGGGTTCGACAGGAAAAGACTGAAGGGATAACTGCTTCCAGACCTGGAGCCTTGAGCACTCAGTCATCATTCAGACTCTCGAGAAAGGGAACAAGAGACATAAGAAGGCTTAGGAATTTTCCATGCAGTGACTCTTACCCCTTTGTGTATGCATTGTTCTCCAAATGTGTCCCTAGACTGTCATACCTCAGCTCACCCTTATAGTAAGACTGTGAAGGAGACTAGATTAGTGGTTTTTTTTTGAGTTGGAGTCTCACTCTGTCACCCAGGCTGGAGTGCAGTGGCACACTCACGGCCACTTCAGCCTTGACCTGCTGGGCTCTGGCGATCCTTCCACCTCAGCCTTCTAAGTAGCCAGAACTACAGGTGCCGGCTACCACGCCTGGCTATTTTTTATTTTATTGTAAAGATGAGGTCTCGCCAAGTTACCCAGGCTGGTCTCAAACGCACAGGCTCAGGCAATCTACACGCCTTGGCCTCCCAAAGTGCTGAGCCACCGAGCCCACGCCCCCCCCCTTTTTAATGAGCCAGCTGAAAGCTCTGGGAGATAACAAAACTTTAAGGTTTAACCAGGATTACATCCAGACTGGATTAATTAGTTGGTAGATTATCTTTCTCTTTCATCGAGTCTTTCCTTTCCTCCTTGGTTTATATGGCCTTTCTTTAGGAAGTTTCCTTCTGGTAATATCTCAGTTGAATGAAAGAACTAAGATCTAACAGATGGAGTATCTGTTAGATGTTAGGCATTGTTTTATGCAATATGCCATCTATGCAGCATACATTCTAATAAGAACCCTGTGAAGAAGTTGGTATTATCTCCATTTTAGAAAATTTCTGAGACACGTCTTTCAGGTCAGCCTTATAGTAGCTCTGTGAAGTTTTCTCATATTGCATCTGTAGAAGCACGTGGAGAGGTTGAGTCACTTGCCTACTGGTGTCACTACTAGTAAGTGGTGTAATGGGGAACTGAACCTGAGACTTCCTATACCAGAAGTATGCTCCTTCTACTCAGCATATGGGACATGATATCCAGTGTATCCCTGGGGTCACATGTGGGATCACAAGTGGTACATAAGATGGTTTATGGTAGTATAAAGGCAGAGTGCTAAAGAACTTTGATTCCCATAGTGAAAAAGTGATTCTCTCCTCTTGGTTGTCATATAAACCTAATTACATCAAGGTGTAGGTCTTAGTTGCTAATGTGTCTTTTACAACTTTCTAAGAGAAAATGGGGCTTGTACTCTAAGACTTGGGCAGATAATAGAATTTAGAAGAACATGATGACATTGTTTGCTTTCATTGTATTTTAAAATTATCTCCTATTAAAACAATATTGTGACATGCTTGTATATACAAAATAATACATACATAAAGAATAATATAATGGACATTCATATATCTCTCGCTACCAGAAAGTTAGACTAACTTCAGGTACTGTCAGACCTTTTGTGTATCTCACCCAATCTCAGCTTCTTCCTTTCTCCCTCCAACAGCTTGCATAATAATCATTGTTAAAATCAGGTAATTAACATTCATGAAATACTATTACCCATCTACAAACCTAATTCTAGTCTTCCAATTCTACTGATGTCTCACTTTCTGGACCAGAATCTAGTGCATTTAGTTGTCGTATCTTCTTGTCTCCTTTAACCTGGAATAGTTCCTCAGTCTTAACTTGTCTTTCATGGCTAGGACATTTTTGAAGAGTCTGGCCAGGTGTTTTATTTAATGCCTGCACTTTGAGTTTGTCTGATGCTTCATCAGGATTAAATTCAAGTTATGTGTTTTTTTTTTTTTTTGAGGTGGGGTCTCACTCTGTCGCCCAGACTGGAGTGCAGTGGCCGCTCCCGGCCACCGCAGCCTCGACCTGCTGGGCTCCGGCGATCCTACCGCCTCAGCCTTCCAAGGAGCCGGAATTACAGGCATGCACTACCATGCCTGGCTGATTTTTTTTTTTTTATTGTAGAGATGAGGTCTCACTGCCCAGGCGGGTCTCGAACCCCCGGGCTCAGGCAATCCACTCACCTCAGCCTCCCAAAGGTGCGGGATTACAGGCTGAGTCACCGAGCCCGGCTAAGTTATGTGTTTTTGACAGGAAAACTAGAGAAATGATGTTGTGCCCTTCACAGTGCATCACAACAGGAGGCACATATGTTGATTTATTGCATCACAGGTGATGTGAACTTTGGAAATGTGGTTAAGGGTGTGTCTTCCAATTTCTCCACTGGAAAGTTACTATTTTTCTCTTTGTAATTAATAATTACCTTGTGAGGAGTTACTTTGAGACTATGTAAATATCACGCTTCTTATCATACCTTTGCCCACTAATTTTAGCAACTGTTGTTAATTCTTGCCTGCAACGATTATTCCTGTGGTTTTGCCAGATGGTGTTTTTCTATGATTATAATTCCTTCTATATTTATTAACTGGAGCTCTCTGTAAGTGGCTTTCCCCTTGCCTCACATTTATTTATTCATACAATTATTTATTTGAATCAGTATGTACTTATGAATTCTTATTTTATTCAAAGGGTTATAATCCATTACTGCCATTATTTGGTTTTGCAAGTAGCTGCAGACTTAACCATTGAGAACTCCCTTCACTTTGGCTTTTGTGTCCATTTGACATGTACTCATCTTTTTTTGAGCACATCTTTACTTTCTGACACCATGCGAGGTCACTTTGTACTTTCCTTGTGTCAGCCCTGAGAGAAGCCTACTCTTGCTGGTCTGTGTCTTTCCCCCCAGTCACTCCTTCATCCACTATAACATGGTTTCTACTCTCCCCAGTGTACTGACACTGCCATCATTAAGGTCATTGCTAATTCACTGGGTGCTCTTCGTTCTTATATTACTGTGGATCAGACACTCCTCATGCCCCATGTAACATCTTCTCAGGAGATGGCAAAGGGAAGTTCCATCATCTTTTGCTTTAGCTGCCATTGTGGTGAAGAAGTTTGCACAGGCTCTGAAAGACATCCCACAGTGTAAGCTGACAGTGCCCCGCCTTATGCTGTGTGCTGTCCCTCGTATGCCATAGGCGTTCCCTGTGGATGCCACCTCTGAATCTCACTCTGTGCTTGCGCGTGTACAACCTGGACAGGAGCGTTACCATTCCCTTTCTCTCCATCATGGATGGTTCTGAGACACAGCTAATGTGACTTGGAAGGTGGGGCGGTTGAGGGTAGTACTAAGGGATGGAGAAGCAGTCACTCTTGGTGGGACCAGCTTGGTAATGCAACTTCATCTTGCCTCCTCCTCCTTACTTGTTTCACGCTGTTTGTCCCTCAGTCCCCTCCTCCTCCCTAAGATTGCACTACTTCAGGGTACTGGTACATAACCGCCTTGCTTGGGATCTGCTTTCTGGGGGACCCAGGGGATGATGTGCTGTGTTCTATGCCCATTCTCTATAATCTTTTAACTTCCACATTATCACGTGTTCATTCATTTAAAACTTTTGTTTTGGGACTGTCATTGTGTGAGGCATAGTGTATAGGTAAACAAATCCTTGATCTCATAGAGTTCATTGTAGTTTGTGTGGGGAGCAGACATAACCAAATAACTAAATGAAAATGATTCAGCTGAATGATAAGAATTCTGAAGAAAATGCAGCAGGGGGAGGGGAGAAAGTGGGCCAGGTGAGGCATGGCTTTGAGGAGGTGTGCTCTGAGGAGATGACATTTGAACTGAAGTCAACGAGAAGAAATGAGCTGAGGCAAGACTGACCCATTCAGGAAGAAGCAGAAGTACAAGAGGCTTGAGCAGGTGTGTGTGTGTGCGCATTTGACCTAGCTGAAGATCATTAAGGAGGCCGATGTGACTAAACATAGTGAGCAAGGAGATGCTGGGAGTTGAAACACGTAGGAAGAAATTGCATTGTCTCGGTGAGAAGTGTTATGGGCTGGACCACAGTAGTAAAGATGATGGGAAGCATTTCATTTTGGGATATTTTTGAAGTTGATGCTGAAAAGACTTGTTCATGTGGGAAAGGGAAGGTGTCAGGCAAAGAGTACTCAAAATTCCTCCATTCTCTTGACTTTCATGATAGCACACACACTTGTACTTTTCTTCTTTCTGGGTCTCAT
This sequence comes from Carlito syrichta, assembly GCF_000164805.1. Lineage (NCBI taxonomy): Eukaryota > Metazoa > Chordata > Mammalia > Primates > Tarsiidae > Carlito > Carlito syrichta. The sequence goes on from NW_007233041.1 coordinate 8,130, forward strand.
TATAGATTAATCTCTCAGAATCTCTTTATTTGTTAGTTTGCATAGGCCTCTGACCTTAGTTCTCTACCCTACTCATTCTTCCAAGAATTGTACAATGGAAGCCACAAAACTTACATTTCTATAGGATCCAAGAAGACAGTAAACAGGAGGTGCAGACCGAGATAAGGGCACACCCAGGCACTGTGTAAGTGGTGGCAGCCTCAGTGAGCTGCATAGAGTGTGTCCCAAGGGGCTTCCTGGAATAAGATCTAGCTAAGCATGTTTCTAAAAGAGGGGATTCTGGTCCAGTGTTGCAAAGTCTTCTGATTTTTTAAGGCAAGATAAAAATCTAGATTAAAAAAAAAAATCGCTATCTGAAGATTTTTATATGTTGGCTCTAACTTTTTTTAGAACTCTGTGGGGACCAAACAAAACAAGTCTGTATTCCAGATGTGCTTCTTGGGCCTTTGGTTTGCAAGTTCTGGTGAAATACTCCCACCTCTCCTTACACACTTGTATTTCTGCTGAAATGCTCTTTCTGGGGTAGTAACTCAGTGTACACGATTTATTTAATTTATGGACAGTGACTTACAAATCTGCATCTCCAGTTCTGTTTTTCAAAATCTAACTGGCCACTGGGCATTGCTACATAGTTTTTCCAAAGTTGTCTCTTACCCACATGTCCCAGGTTCAAATTCCCCACCCGCTTGCCTCTGCCTCGCCTGTTCCATTTTAGTGATTCACCATCTTCTCGGGGGGTCTAACCTGAAATCTGGTGTCACCTTGATGCCTGTTTTGCTGACAAAGTACATATTCAGAAGTCCATTTCTAAATCTTGTTTGTGTTACTTTCTAAATCATCTTTCAAATGTGCCTTCTCTTCTTTTCTGCTGCAACCCTGATTCATCATTCAGCTGGCTTTGGAAACAATATAGCCAAGTCCTTATCACTGTAGCTGTTTTACAGGTAATGCAACTGAAACTTGGAGAAAACTTATAATTTGTTAAATCACACCATCGCCAGTGGCGGGGTGTCAACTTGAACCCAGGCAATATTATTGCTGAGTGTATACTCTTCATCGGTATTATTATACTGATATTATAAGGGGCTCAACTGTATTATAGAAGATTTAAATGACAAGTGTGTAAGGAAAGGTAGAAGTAATCAGCTAGAATTGCCTGAAACTGCTTTTACTAGACCTAGTGAGCTGGCGTTTAAGTCTTTTCAGTTATAGTGTTGTCTAGATATAAAACGGTGCTTGCTATATACTCAGAGTATTTGGAAACATATCTTTTCCTCACAGATTTTAAGCTCTTCCTTGTTTTAGATACATTTGCATCAACCATGAAGTCAGCTGAATCATAGGGAAACCCAGTACAAGGTATGAATGTTCGGTGTTTACATGGAAGACATTTTAGTTTTATTTGCAAATATGGCCATATAAGGGAATCTGTGCCTCTGAAAGTAAACAAAATTGCCCTTCTGAGAGGGTGCCCGGTGCCTGTTGTCTGAGTCCCATTTCTAGATGGGCTTTCTGGAGGTCACCTGCTGCTTCTGGCAGCCTTTGCTCAGCTGTTCCTAGCAGACGGGCCTGGCCTGTGGCTGGCTCCAGTAAGGGGATCCCGCCTGCTGGCCTTCTTCCTCTCCATGGCATTTCCCAGAGTTGGTGTTTTTTGGTTTTTGGTTTTTTTAAATTATGGAAAGCTGTTGGCAACTGTATTGTAGACAGTATGGCAGTACCCACTTGGCGGTCTTGTTTTCTGCTTACTTCAGGAAGTAGCTTTTATTTTAGAAAGACAAATTTGTGTCATCCATGAGAGAGCAAGCTTATTTATTCCTTGGTACTGATGGTCTGGGTTTAAACACTACTAAAAGATTCTGCAAGAAACCCTCAGGAAACTTTCCACCAAAATACGTAATTTTGGTGGTTAAAATCTTGCTCTTTGGGTTTAGACATGCCTGGGGTTGAGTCTCAGCTCATTTCTCTGAGCCTATTTTTAATCTGTAAAATGGGAATTATAATACTAACCTCAAAGGAGCATTATGTAGATTACAAGAAATAATGCGTATGAAACTCTTAGTCAAGTATTTGGCACAAAGTAAGCCCTCAGTAAATATTATTATTACTGTTGTTATAATACTATTTTATTATTGTATTAGCTCATGTAATAGCTCTTCAGTGAGCTTCTATTGTGTTTTCTGCCCACATAGCTCTCAAAATTGAAGGAACTTTAATCTCTGTTCCAACTACTGTTAAATCATGCCTAGTCAGCATTCCATCCTGCCCAATTCCTAACTCATGAATTGATTAAACAAACCTTTTTTGAGTATTTTTTATGTGCCGGGAACTGCACTGACAATTGCACATTTAAGAATGGTGTGCTGTGAAATTTTCCCCCTTTTCAGTTTCTATTTCAAACTAGAACTGCACTATCGTGATTCCTCAGATGTGCCATCTTTCTTCCAACCTCCATGCTTTTGCATGGATTGTGCTGGTGACCTGGAATGCCCTCTCTCACTTATCATGCTGGCAGATTCCTATCCTTAGCTCAAATCTCACCCGAAGCCAGCCCTATTCCCCCAGAGAGATTTAAGTGCTTTTTCTGTTGTCTGTGTGCTGAGCTTTGAGCACAGTGTTCATTTATAATAGTCATGTGAGTGTATGTCTTATAATTGTTTGCCTGTGTCTCTCCTCCCTGACTAGGAGCACTTGGAGGGCAGGGACTATGTTTGCTTACTTTGTATGCTTGATAGAGTGCGTATAGGAACTTGTCTATTGGTGAGTTGGATGGACGAATGGATGTGTACATGGGAGAAAGAAGAAAAATGATACATGAATTAATAAATAAATGGAAGAGCCAGTGAATAAATGACATAGTGGCTTGACCTTAAGATGTCCTCCTGCTTGTAGGTAAGACAGCAATGTAACCATTCACAGGGTACTGTGATCAATGCTTAGAGATCCTCAGTGTATAAAGAGTAAGTGGCAGCTAGCAAGTTCTGCCTGTAGATACGTATTGTTTCAGCTACTTCATGTTTATTTATTTAGTCTTTAAACAATTCATTTAGGTACCAAACATAAAAATTAAGACTTGCAGTTTATTTATTTAGTCTTTAAACAATTCATTTAGGTACCAAACATAAAAATTAAGACTTGCAGTTTATTTGTTTCTTCCTTAAACAATTCATTTGGTTACCAAACATAAAAATTAAGACTTTCAGCTTTCCAGAATTGGCAGCACTGGGTCCGTCTCCTGCTTTGGGTTGGGTCCTGGATTTGAGAGGCAAAGGCTTTCACATGTGGACATGTGCGCTTCAGTTCTCTGTCCTGCCTCAGTCATTTATTTATGTTTCCTTCCTGACCCTTGAGGGCACTTTGGTGTGCAACTCCTGCTGTCAAGGGTGCTTTGGGACTTTTCTAAGTAGGAAAGTGAGGGAAGGGACAGTTCAGTGTGGACAGAAGGAATGAGGGAGTCCCAGTGAGTGAAAAAACATAGCTAGACTTTTCCCCTGTGAAAACCAAATGAGACTTTGGAGAACTGGCAGGGATTCCTATCCATTTGGAGCATACAGAACTTGTAGGGGAGTCGGCTCAGGCCAGAGAACCCTTCAGGGACCGAATCTTAGGGTCCTTTTATATTTTTCACTAAGGAGTTAGGATTTCTTTCTTTCTCTCTCTCTTTTTTTTTTTTTGAGTCAGAGTCTCACTCTGTCACCCAGACTGGAGTGCAGTGGCCGCTCCCGGCCACCGCAGCCTCGACCTGCTGGGCTCTGGCGATCCCTCTGCCTCAGCCTTCCAAGTAGCTGGAACTACAGGCACGTGCTACCACACCTGGCTAATTTTTTGATTTATTGTAGAGATGAGGTCTCACCAGGTTGCCCAGGCGGGTCTCGAACCTGCGGACTCAGGCAATCCACTCATCTCAGCCTCCCAAGGCGTGGGATTACAGGCTGAGCCACCGAGCCCGGCTAGGAGTTAGGATTTCAAACTATAGTAAATACAGTCAGCGGGGTTTTAAGCCAAAGGATGACACGGTTAGGTTTGTATTTAAAAGGTCATTCTCTCCCTGGTAAAATGGATGAGTTCTAAAGGGGACAGGAGTAGGGACAGGTAGACCCAGCAGGAAGCAACTGCTCTAGTTCATTGGTTCTCAACCTGGGGCGTTTTGCTTCTAAGGGGACCCTTGGCAAAGTCTAGAGACAGTTTTGATTGTAAGGAAAGGGATACTATGGCATCTTGTAGGTAGAGGCCAGAGATGCTGCTAAACATCCTACAATATACAGGATGTCCCCCCACAACAAAGAGTTAGTTGGCTTCAGATGTCAGTAGTGATGGGGTTCACTGCTCTTGTCCACTGGAGACTTAAAGAGGACACAAGCTTGCCAGTGATGATGAATGTTCTTAGGGTAGATGGGAGTATGTTTGGGAGATGGAATCAGCATGCCTACACAACCAATTATTTGATTGTGGCTTGTTAAGGAGACAAAACTGATCACAACTTATAAAGAAGAAGCCAGCCATTAAAGGGTCACTTCAAGCTGTACGTTACCAACTCCATCATTAATTTCTGTTGATTAAACAGTGAGCACCAAAACACTTTCTCATCCTCTTTTCACCTTTAAGACACGTTGGTATTGTAATTTTATTGAGAGCTAGCAAACAGCCTGTCTGGGGAAAGCTATAGGAAGGATTTTATTTATACTTATAGTACTTTAATTTGCAAAGATTTTGGCTTCCGGATTTTGAGGTAAAGTCATGAGGCCAAAGTACTTTATGTGCTCTCCCAGGTCACATTCTGATGTTTTTCTCCATCTAGAAATGAGAAGGAATTCCTTGCTCCTTTTTAAAAAAATATATTTCATACAAAAATTCGCTAGAAGTAGAAAATTATGAGGATAATGCTATCAAAATGTGTTGAGTTTTTTTTTTTTCCATGACTGTTTTGACATTTATCCCTACTGGTTAACGAAAAATGGAACTTGGGGTTAACAGCTTTTATCGTCCTTGAGCTAAAATTATTTTTCTCTGTTCTGTTGGTGCAGGAAATTCGACTTTTGAAAGTGCAGGTAGAGAACTGTGGTGGGGTTGAAAGGAAAGGTTGTTTTGTGGTGACCTGGCATACTACTTACTCACTGGAAAAAGCTTCAGGCCCAGATTCCCACCACAAATATTGCTTTATCCAGTTCTTGTTATCTGCAAACATATGTTCATTCAGGGTATATAGATCAGGTGGGATTCTGAGGAATAGAATGAAGGTACACTTGACCTCCATCTCCACATAATGAGGTGCTCTTTGTTTTCCCTCTCTGGAAACTGCCATTGTAAGGAGATATGAAGGTGGGAAGGGGCGCCCTGGTGTTTATCTAGCACCCACTGGGACACCTGTGTCCCTTCTGTTTGTCAGTGTATCAGCCAGGGCTCCTTCAAGAAACAGGTGGCACACACAAATGGGGTAATTTGAGAAGAGTGGACAAGGGTAGGGAAACCACAAAGGGTGCAAGATCTTGGCCTATCTAAAGTGAGGCTAGTACCCTCCCTGGGTCTAAGGAGCAAGGAGAGACTAATAGTAGGCCCTGGAGAAATTGTTATGTGGAGAGGCTCACCTGTATGGCCTTGGATAGGGAGCTGTAGCCAGGCCACCCTTTCCTCTTGCCTGCTGATATCCCTCTGTGTCTTCCACAGGCCAAAGCTGGGCTAGAGACTGGAGGGTGGAGAACCTTTTGGTGTGTTCCATACCCATCAGTATCCTGGCTCAGAAGGCAGGGTGGAGAAGGTTAGAGGTGGACTCTGAAGAGCAGATAGAAGATATCTGGGACATTTGAACATCCTTTCTGTTTGGTTGGTTCTTGTGGTCAATACTTGTGGAGGTGTGAGGTGGTGGTGGGGGCTGTGATTTGGAATCAGGGAGTCTGGTACAGGCCATATCTGCCCGACTTGCTAACTGAGCAACTTTCAGCTCTACGTTCACCAAGCCCCTGTTTCACTGGCATATAATGAGTCAAGGGTATTACCTACATCAGAAAGCTTTGGGAAGATCAGAAAAGAAAATACCTAAGTATTTGGAAAAGGCTAGAAGAAACTATATTAAAATGTAAGCAATATACCTCAGTAAAATTGTTTTTCTGTAGGGAACAGGTATAGCTGTGTTGTGATTTGACAACAAATGTTGATTTGTATTCTTCATTATATTTTTCTGTAGTTCAGATTTTCTACTCCCAGACAAACAAAGACATTCAGAGATAATATTAAAAATATGTTGGTACTGCCCATCAAATTATTATTGTTGGGTAATACTGCATCCTGAGTTACTAAGGGGTGTGAACTAACAGAGCAGCATAGCTGGCTTGACTGTGGACAATGAACGTGTATGTCATTTATTTTTCTTGTGATGTAATCATAGGTTCAGGTCTAGTGCTCCATCCCCATGAAGTCTTTGGCCCCAAAGATGCTTCTCTGAGCTCCTGCAGCTTCTGAGCTATCCCGAGCACTTATCACGCTATATTGCAATTACTTCTTCCACTAGATTGTGGTGTCCTCTAGGTCCAGGACTGTGTTTTATTCGTCTCCACATCACCAGCATTGTCTTTTCTCTAGGATTGTCTTGTAAATACTGTCTTCCGTTATCCAGCTTCCCCTACTTGGGGAATTCTCAGGCTCACATACCATGTCTTCTACAACAGACACCAATTGACCTATACTTTCTCAAGTTCTGAAATATCCTAGGGAAGGTTTTTGATTAGTTTCATTTGGGTCAGGCCTACATCCTTATTTGAATCAACTACACCCATGGGAACAATTATCTGTTTGGGGCAAGTGCCTGTTCCCAGGGGAATGCACTGTAGCCAGTAGTATAGGGCCTATACAATTATGGCAGGTCTTACTTAAATTCATTTGGTTGCTCTTGGTTGCAGTAGAGAAAAGAATAAATCAATTAGGAATGCTTTCAGCTGCAGTGACAATAAGAAGAAGCTCTTATTTAAATCACTTGCAGTGGGGATGAAATGTGTCAGGAATGTATTTGCAAGGGAGCAAACATTGGTTTGGTAGGGAGGAAAACATCTTAGATGTTATGATGGTTTGTGGCTTTCTAATGCACATCCTTATCTATCAGTATAAACAGACACATTATCTGTGGTATTGAAATTTCATGGGACAAGGATGAGGAAAATAATGTCTATAAAAAGACTCTTTAGTAGAGGTGTGGTGAAAAAAAGATTGAGAAACAGTGAGTTAGAATTACAATAATCATACCTAACACTTTTATAGTGCTTACCATATGCCAGGAACTATTTTGAATGTTTACATATACTATTAAGTCATTTAACAATATACCCATTTTACAGTGGCTTAAACAAAACCAGGCTTGATTTTTCCCACTCTCACACCCCTAAATTACAAGTAGAGAGGTGGTTTGACCATGTCAAGGTCAGCATGTCTTTAATTCTTCAGACTTTTCCCTTATGCTAGTTGCCTCATGGTTACAGAATAGTTGCTGCATCTCTAGACATTACATTCACCTTTGATGATACAAGAATAGAGAAGAATTAGAACAACATCCCTCCATCTGTTTTTTTTTCCTCTTTTAATTTTTTTTTTAAATTGTGGGGTACAATTCAGGGCTAGGTATACAAATATTCGCTGTGCAGTTTCCCTTATCGATGAGGTGTGCCCCTACTTCCCTAGACAGATATGGACTACTGTCAACCCCAGTACCTCCCAGCCTCCTCCCCACAGTTTCCCGCCACTTTCAATCCTTATCTTATAGTAAAGGTCCACTTATGAGTGAGAACATGTGATACTCAGCTCTTTGTTTCTGAGAGACACACAGTATTATAAACTCTAATTCCATCCAGGTTGCTGTGAAGTTCATGATTTTGTTCTTCTTTATGACTGTGTAGTATTCCATTGTGTATTTGTACCACAATTTTTTAATCCAGTCCTCTTTTGATGGGCAGCATGGTTGGTTCTATTGTGAACAATGCTGCAATAAACATACGTGTGCAGGTATCTTTTTTATAGAGTGATTTGAGTTCTTCCGGGTATATTCCCAGTAGGGGGATTGCGGTGTCATATGGAAGGTTGATTTTTAGAAGTTTTAGGAATTGCCACACTGATTTCCACAGAGACTGAACTAGTTTGCACTCCCACCAATAGTGTAGAAGTGTTCCCTTTTTGCCACAACCTCTCCAGCATCTGTTATTTTTTGAGGATGCCCACTCTCACCCCTCATGTTCAACATAGTTTTGAAAGTCCTAGCTAGAGCAATCAGAGAAGAGAAGGTGATCAGGGGTATCCAAATAGGAAAAGAGGAAATCAAGCTATCTCTCTTTGCAGATGATATGATTATATACCTTGAAAACCCAAGAGAATCTTCCAAAAACCTCCTTGCACTGATAAAGGACTTTGGCAAAGTCTCAGGGTATAACATAAATGTACAAAAGACAATTGCATTTCTATACACCAATAATAAAAAAACAGAAACCCAAATAAAAAGCACAATTCTATTTATAATAGCCACAAAAAAAATGAAATGCCTTGGCATCTTCCTAACTACAGATGTAAAAGACCTTTACAATGAATACTACAAAACACTGCTCAAAGAAATCAAAGATGATACAAACAAGTGGAAAAATATTCCATGTTTTTTTGTTTTTAATGAGAAAAACAAAACTTTTCTCAGGAACTCTGTCCTTCTGTGACTTCTGCTTAAGTCTTATTGGCTGAAATTAGGTTACATGACCTTTTTTAGCAGTAAGAGAGGCAGAGAAAATGAAGAACAAGATTACAGTTGGCTTAGACCTTTACAATCCAATATGATAGCTACTAGCCATATGACCGTATAAATTTTTTTTAGTGAAATATAATACATATACCATAACATTTACCATTTTGAGTATACATTTGTAGTATATGCTCAGCATTGTGCAACCATCACCTACTATTTAATTCCAGAACATCTTCTTCACCTCCCCACAAAGAAACCTCATATCCACTAATAGTCAATCCTCATTGCATATCCCCTGACATTGGCAACCACTCATCTACTTTCTGTCTCTATGGATTTGCTTAATCTGGACATTTGGGCTTCTTTCACTTGGCATAATTTTTTCAGGGTTCATCCATGTTGTAGTATGTATCCATACTTAAAAAAAAAATCAATTCCTTCTTTTTTTTAATTCAAAAAATTCCTGTATTTTTTTCTGTTGCGTGGATGTAGCACATTTTCTTTTTCCGTTCATCTTTGATAGACATGTAGATTGTTTCCTACATGTGAATAATGCTGCTATGAACATTCATGTGCAAGTTTTTATGTCAGCAAAGTTTTTCTTTCTCTTTCAGTTATCTTGAATATCTTCCTAGGAGTAGAATTGTTTGTTGGGTTATATGGTGACTATATGTTTAACTCCTTAAGGAAATGTCAGACTGTTTTCTAAAGTGGCTGCAGCATTTTATACATCTGGGTGGGAATATATAAGGATTCCAATTTTTTCATATTCTTCTAAAACATGTTATTTTCTGTTTTTTTGTTTTTACTATAGCCATCCTAGTGTGTATGAAGTGGCATCTCATCATGGTTTTGATTTGCTTGTGCATAATGATTACTGATGTTGAACATATTTTATGTGCCTATTGATAGCTTGTATGTATGTTTTCTTTTTTTTTTTTTTGAGTTGGAGTCTCACTTGGTCACCCAGACTGGAGTGTAGTGGCTGCTCCCAGCCACTGCAACCTCGCCTGCTGGGCTCTGGCAATCCTTCCGCCTCAGCCTTCCGAGTAGCCAGAATTACAGGCATGCGCTACCATGCCCGGCTGATTTTTTGATTTATTGTAGAGATGAGGTCGGTCTCGCTGCCCAGGCGGGTCTCGAACTCGCGGGATCAGGCAATCCACTCACCTCAGCCTCCCAAAGGCACGGGATTACAGGCTGAGCCACCGAGCCCGGCTGTATGTATTTTTAGAAATAAAGGGGATGGTAAGTTGTTTGGTATGGCTGGAAGTTAGACTTGAGAAACGATAGCTGTTAAGAAGGCTGGGAAGAGAGACTCAACCAGATTGTAGAGCCTCTTCAATGCACAGCAAGTCTGTTTTGTTCTGTTTGTTGGTGGTAGTGGTGGTGGTTTTTAAAATCCTGTGGGTGACAAGAAGCTGTCAAAGATTTGTATTTTTTATTTTTGAGTTGGAATCTCACTCTGTCACTCAGGCTGGAGTGCAGTGGCAAGCTCATGGCTATCACAGAGTTGACCTCTTGGGCTCCAGCGATCCTTCTGCCTCAGCCTTCCAAGTAACTGGAACTATAGATACGTGCTACCACGCCCAGCTAATTTTTGATTTATTGTAGAGATGAGGTCTCACCAAGTTGCCTGGGCTGGTCTAAAAAATGCAGGCTCAGGCAATCCACTTGTCTTGGGCTCCCAAAGTATGGGGATTACCAAGCCTGGCCAGATTTTTAAGTAGGAAATTATATGATTATTCCAGTATTGTGAAAAGTATATTGGAAGAAGTGAGTTTATAGATTTAAAAAAAAAAAAAAAGAAGCAGTTAAACTGTTGAAGAACCTGAACAAAAGTAGTAAAATAATTCTGTTAATAAATATACCTGTCTTTTATCATGCCAGATAATAGGGTGTTTACAGTATACCGATGACTATGACACAAATTATGTCTCTGTGTCTTGGATTAAAATAAAGAGTTGGCAATTATTGCGCTAATTGCATCAGCAGGGACATAGACACCAAACTGATAATTCTGATAATCCTGACTAACTTTTTTACCAACTTATGAGTTAGGTAAAAAGCAATATTTTGATTTAAATGAAGTCTGAAAAGTGGGGCTTGGACATGCTCTTTTTATATCCCAAGGGAATCACTCTGGAAACTGAGAGAATTGGTCGTGAGTATTAATCTGAGAACATCTGTGACCCTTGGAAAGTTATGAGCCTGGAGTTATATGGGAAGACTCGCTGTGGTCTTGGAAGAGTTGACTTCTCAGTGGGGTAGTAAGCTAATTTTCCACAGCTCAGTCCTGAAAGGCCCTTAGAGGGGAAAAGGAGCCTTGATGAACTACTAATTTATGATGTCAGGCCCAGAGTTAAGCATAATATGTAGGTTTGTCTGAGAATATCTGCCATTAGTGAAGATAAATTTTCCATGTGGGCTTAGAAAATCACAAATGCAAATTATGTGTCAATGGGTTTTTTTTTCCAACACGGTAATCCTGGCCCGTGAGTACACAGCATATTTTCAAAGCCAATTTTGCTAAGTAACAAAAAAACTCTACAATAAATGCTGCTCAACTGTCGATAAGTTGATTTTCCTATTTGTAAGCATATTAGTCCAGAATCCTCTGAAATTTAGTTTGAAGTGAGATGATGCATGGTGATTTCTACTTCATTCTGTGACCATAATTTTCAAGAAGGCACTTGACTCATCCATTAGTTAAATTCTCACCAATTCCTGAAGATAAGGAGTCTAAATTATTATAAGCAGCAGCTTTGGGCCTTTCACAAGGCAGAATTGAACTTCACCCCTGAAATGAAAATGAATGAACATTTTATGTCCATAGCTTCTTCTGCTCTGGGTATCCTGACCCCAAATGCTATAAACATCAGGAAATGTCTCCTGAATCTGATTTTGGGTGGCTGAATCTATGTCCAGAAGGAGTTAGGAGTATTTCCAAGGATGGGACAGATGGAGATGATAACCTCAGAAGAGACTCATTCTTCCACAAGTCTATTTTAGTGAAGTCCATATTCCCTTGTGATAAGTATGCAACTCCCAGCATTGTGAAAACAGGATTCCTGCTGCCTTGCCAGTAACACCCCGATGGCAAAGGCTATAGCTTTTCTTGAATATGATGAGTCTTTGCCATTGTTTTGGGAGGTATGGTGAGAGGAGTGAGGAGACCTCATGTGTTTTTTGAATCTAATGCACTTGAACAGAAGGGACTGACAAGATCCAGGGCATTTGGAGTTCACTGAATTTGTCAAATTATTTCATAATCTTATAAGAACTTCCCCAAATGTATTTTTCCAAGTGCTCGTACCCTGATGTCTATTAAGGGAAATGCACTCCTTATGTTTCTGATTCTTCAATTCTGAAATGATCAAAATATTGTATTTCTGAGATCTCTGAAGTCCAGAAAGATCCTCCTGAATTTTTGTTTGTTTCTTTCACCCTTTCATGTGTCTAACAGAATGGGTGATCCCAGCAATACAGAGAGGCTTAAATTCACCCCCAGATCCCTGGCCACCAAGAAACTTTGGACGTAAGTGTTTTCTGGGGTATTTGTGTGCCAATTGCTGTTCTGGGGTATGTTTCTAATTTGCTTTACACTTAGTTGACCAGAAAACCTATTTTTGACAAATCCAGTGTTGGTTGACAGTCTTAAAAATGAAGCTTCTCAAGCCTTTTTTTAGTACAGGGAAATCTCTGACAAAGAATAAAATCTAGTATAAAAAGCAAGTTAGATGGACTAGTTTATTTAATTCTCCCAGAGAAAAAAAATTGCAAAGGGAGAAAAAAGAGTGGTAGGGGTAGGTACCTGTAATGAAAAGAGCCTTAGGAGGCATAGCAAGCGTTTGCGGCATCTGGCCCTTATTTGAAGCCCCATTCAGATGACAGCTGGTAAAAGAAGAAAAGCAAAATGCAGGAGCAATATGATCACAGAGTTGGGGATGGTTGATGATATTAAGGAATCATTTTTTAAAATTGTGTTGGTGTTGCAGTTGTTTTTAAAAGCGTATCTTGTTTTATAGATAAATACTAAAACAATTACAGAAAAATAATATAAAGTCTAGAATTTGTTTTAAAAGAATCAGCATGTGGTATAGCCAAAACTAACTCACTTCCTCTCTCCCTTTCACCTTCCTTCCCTCACTCCCTCTCCTTCTCTCCCTCCCTCCCTCCCTCCCTCCTTCCCGTCCTTGCCTTGCCTTCCCCCCCTTCCCTTTCTCCCACACTCCCTCCCTCCCTCCCCTTCCTTCTCTTCCTTACTCTCCTCCCTCCCTCTCTCCCTTCCTCCCCATATCCTCTTTCCCTACTCTTTCTTCCCTCTCCTTTTTCTAGCCTTCATCTGGGCTGACAAGAAAAGAAGGCATATGTTTTATATTAAGTTGGTAGATATACTTGGGTTACTTTATCATGGCAACAAAGGCCTGGCACTTTCCGGAGACCCAGATGGGTGTTTCAGACTTCCCTTAACCTCTAAGGAGCCTTACTGAGCTGAGGTCACAGCTCTATAAGACTACCCACCCCAGCTCAGCCACTGTGATCTGTTTTTCAAAAACTTCATGTTTAGAATGTGAAAGATTTGGGCTGAAGTTAAGGATATTTCTTAACTTTTTATTATTTGCCTGAATTTATAAGGGAGATGCTGGGCTCTCACCCTTACTTTATTACTGTGATCTTGGCTTGTGAGATTGGTCTGATTTCATCATTGCCTGAGTAGATAAAGAGATTAGATCACTGGATTCCAAACTAGCCCCAAAAGTAAGTCATGATGGCAGGAATCACCTGAAGAGGTTTTAATTTTAATTTTTAAAAAATTTAGTAAAAACACTTGGATAACTCCCTGGGAATTCCAATTCAGTAGACCTGGGTAGAAAAAGAATCTAAAGATCTGTAACTTTTTGAGCTTTCTATATGGTTTTTATGTTCTGTTACTTTGATAACTTACTAGATTCAATTACTTTTAATGGAAGGAGGGGATTCAGTCGCTAAGGAGATTCAGAATGCATTTACATATAGTTCTACCTTATTAAGGTGGATGTGGCATGATTTTTGTTGGTGTAATTGTTTTTAATTTTTAAAATTTAAGATGACTTGCTTATAAACATGACCTTGCATTTAGCAATTATTACATAAGCACTAGGTAAATAAATGGCAAATACAAAGAGGAAAGACGGCAGTATTTCTTGAATTCCAACTTTTATAGTAGACAACTCGCAGTTTATATTTTCTTCTTTAACTTTGGCCTTGGAAAGCAATAATTGTTACCCAGTTTTCCATGTAGTAAAATTAAAGGTGCAATACAGTTACCCAGTTTTCCATGTAGTAAAATTAAAGGAGCTGATACTAAATTCCAGCTTAGAAAATGGGTAATTCTTCATGTGGATGACTGTGCTGAAAGCATGGGAGCAGCTTGGAGAAAGAAAAAAAAAAGTAAAACCCAGAGAGGTTCAGCACTTCACCTAAAATCACAAAGTAAACATGTGGCAGAAGAGGTGCTTGAATCCTGCTGTACAACACAGCCTTTCTGAACCCTCCAGCCCATTTCTCAGTTCTTTCTTGGCTCCACAGGGTAAAGCAGGAGGGGGCTCTGTTTAGAGATCAGGAAACTGGACCAATCAGGCAGGCTGCCAGAGCTTCCTTTATAGGGTTCTTTTGATGGGTTTGTTTTTCTCTGTCCAATATTGGATAAAGGTTCCACTGAAAGCCTTTTTCACTGCTCAAAATGCTGGGGTGTGATCACTGGGAAACTCTGGCAAAGGAACATGGCAGCTGAGGTGCAGAAGCCTCTTCTAGATGGTTCTCCCATATCTGAATTTTTCGTTGTTGCTGGCATCTTATAACAAGCCTAAGAAAGTTGGAGTTTGTGCCAATGTGGACACCATTCAGCATGTTGGATTTATCTGACAATGTAAAGATCAGAATGTCAGATGCAAAGAAAAGATTCCACCGGTAGATTCCAGGCACTCACTGTCACTCACCTGGTATATTGCAACAGCTTACGCACTGGTTTCCTTCCTGTCTGTCTTCTGCTTTCCTGCTCACTTTCCTCAGAGGGGATCCGTGTACTGGTACACATCTCATTATGCTCTTCCATTGCTAAATCCCTTCAGTGACTCCATTCTTTGAGGAAAAAAATCTGAGCCTCTGAGTGAGCATAGTGTTGAAGACCCTTCCTGCCCTGGCCCTGTTTCTCCAGCTGCATCTCCCAACCTTCCCTGCTTCAGGCAGACTAGACCATCTCAGTCCACTAAGAGTGTCCTGGAAGCTTGTGCCTTCACATCTCTCTATTTCTCCTAGCTGGAGTTTTCTTCCACTTTTGACCTGCTTGGCCAAGTCCTCTGCATCCTTTAAATCCTATTCCTCTGTGAAGCCTCCCAGCAGTTTCTTCCTCTGTACAACCACCTTGCCCCACCTGTTCACAGACGTTTGGCTGCCTCCCTACCCCGGCGATGGTGTCCTCAAAGAGGAGGCAGTATGTGGTCGTTTTCAGATTGTTCACAGGGCTCACTGCTTGGGACACTCACCATCAGCACTGAATACCTGAAAGCAGACTTGAATGAAAAAGCATGGTTACCATGATAAGCCAGGACCTGAAAGGACATTACTAGTCAATGTACAAAGATTTCTGAGAACCTTCGATGTATATAGCACCATGCTAAATGCCATCAGAAATACAGGAGCAGCTACAGTGCTTATACTTGGTGGCTTTACAGCCCATTTTAGAAACAGCATTAATGCACGTGAAGAATGAAAAAGAGCCCCAATAAAATACACAATTTAGTTCTAACTTGTTTGGTGCATGGCAGTATTGGATTTTTCCGTGTGCTGATGGCTGTCTCTTCCTTGTATTGTGAGCTCCCCGAGAGCAGGGGCTTTCTCTTGACTATTATAGACTCACTCGCAGAATGATGCCCAGTGTACAGTAACTGTTCCGTTTTATGTGTGTTCAATGGATAAATGAATGGTAGGCACTGTTCAGGGTCAAAGGAAGGCATGGTTGGTGTGGGTTGAAGTGGTCTTGGAGGGCTTCACTCATAAGCCAGCTGTGAAGAATTTGGGCGTTGAAGAATCAGTAGAAGTGTAGGTTGTGAACTTTGCTCTTAAGAGAGTCACAGTTTTAGAAAGACTCTTGCTGTATTGGAAAGAATGTGGGTTTTAGATCAAAGAGATCTGGGTTCAAATTTAGACGCTTTCACTTTCCACAGTGATGTGACCTTAAGATCTCTGAGTTTCAGTTCCCTCACCCATGAGATGAGATTAATGTTACTTCGAATATTCTTGTGAGGAATAAAAAGCAATTTTATATATAAAACATGTAGCACAATGCCTGGTGTATATTAGGCTCTCAATAAATGATAAGTAAAAGCTTATGTGTAGGTATAGTATGACTAAAATACCTAGGAAACATGGATTATTTGGATGAGGTAATTAAATTGGACTAAATTTACATGATTATTATACTGGGAAAGGACAATCAGAATTATAATAGATTCTGGTGTTTTGTGACTGTTTTCATGTGCTTTGGAGATTTCTCACATTTCTGTACTTTTTTTTTTTTTTTTAGTCAGGGTCTCACTCTTACCTGGGCTAGGGTGTAATGGCACAATCACAGCTCACTGCAGCCTCAATCTCCTGGGCTCAGGCAGTTCTTCCACCTCAGCCTCCCAAGAGGCTGGTACTACAGGCGGGCTAATTTATAAATTTTTTTGTAGAGAAGAGGTCTTGCTATGTTGCCTAGGCTGGTTTCAAACTCCTCAGCTCAAGCAATCCTCCTACCTTGACATCCCAAAGTACTGGGATCACTGGTGTGAGCCACCATGCCCAGCTGACATTTCTGTACTTTTTTAACATTGGAAAGTTGGGAGTGGATATGTACCCCCAACTCACTCACCTGATATATATAGATCCTTCCCTAACACTAACTACATTTTTAAAGGGTGGGCTTTTCTGGCAGGGGGAACATAATGAGTAGCAGAGGGGAAGGGGAATGAGCTTTCAATTTAGGTAGCAAAATTGGACCTGCTATTCCAGTGACAAGCTATATACATACACCTGACTTTCCTTCTGCAGATGTGTGTGTGTGTGCATGCGTGTGTGTGTTTGTGCGTGTGTGTGTGTTTGTGTGTGTGTGTGTGTCTGTCTGTCTGTCTGCAGATGCTGATTGTAGTTCTCACTGTGTCAAGATTCTTGCTTCTGCCTAATTCTTCCACTTCGTCTTTTGCCATCTCTCCCTCTCCTGCCTTTCTCCAGCCACCTCTGCTTCTTTGAGTTCCCTTGAGCATGCCAAGTTCTTTTCTGCTGTAGGTTCTGTGAATTCACTGTTCCCTTTGACTGAAATTATTTTCCTCTGACTATTTTTATTTTTCACCAAATCAGCTGGTATCGGAGCAAATTAATGGAATTGAGTTTGCAGTGTGTAATTTATGTAATACCAAGGAATAAGATTTTAAGAGTATTTTCAATTCTTAACTTTGTTATCTGTGAAATTTAATAAGTTTCAAATATGAAACTTTAGGAAGGTGTTACGAAGCTAGTTTTCCTCTGGGCACTACTGGCAGGAGTTATTTTGATGTCAACTCCCTGTGTCCTGCATTTCCCCTAAAGCTGCATGGAGGAAGGAGGGGGTTTAACATACCCACCTCCCACCCCACCTTACCTGAGCACCCAGCACCACCACCACCTCTTCTCAATTCCAGGAATTTTTTTCTTCTTGCTGGTCTGGGAGGGATGGCCCAACTGGAGGTCAGATTTTTCCTTTTCCCAGTAGGAGATGGACAGGGCAGGGGAGTTGTGGAATTGAGGGGCAAAGAGGCACCTGGAGGGCTTGTTATTGTTTTTTTTGAATTCTCCCTCTGGAGACAGGGTACATTTAATATTAAGAAGGCAGAGGAGGGGAAGGAGGGAGGAATTGAGTTGGGAAGAGTCAAGAAGGATGAATGAAGTTGTTGACTGATGTCTGAACTAACAGCGTTACACCCACAAAATACCAGTAACTCAGGACTAAATAATAATAGCACAATATATGTTAATATAAAAAAGTGGTAGTATATTTGCCATTCTTGTTCAGATGGTCTCACCTCAAAAGATACCTCGTCAGAGAGGCCTTCCTAGACCCCCATCTCAAATGGGCCTCCCCTACATTTATATGTTATGTCCTCATAGCACTTACCACTTTCTGGAAGTATAGTGCTTGCTTTTGTTTCATGAAGTTAGGAACCTGCCTCCTTGCTCCCTAGTGCCTAGATTGTGTCTTGTTCAGTTCTAATAAAATCCAAGTCACTTTGGATGAGGTTAACATTGAAAAAAGAACTGTGGTTGCCCACAATTTGGTGAGGCTGGATAGGCGGTGCTTATACAAGCTTGATTATGATCATCATGATATTATTTTGTTTCAAAACCTGTTTTTGGAAGCCACGTGATGTAGAATTGAGGGAAGTAGAAATCTTGCAACAGATGGTGCCACCTGCAACAGAGAATATGTTCAATTTTTTTTACCCTACCTCCTTTCCCTATCACAAATATGAGCAAAGAAAAAAAAATTTTTTTTGAATTCTCCCTTTGGACACAGGGTACATTTAATATTCTGAGTCAGACGAGGAGAGTCTCTAGCCACAAAGACAGCTGGGAACTCAGGTCCGTGGAGGGCACCCAGGACGGAGGTGAAGAGGAGGCGCCTCCCTGTCTGGTGACAGCAGCTGGGGCCCTTGCGGCCTCTCTGCCTGCCTCTCTCCCCATAAAAATCCAGTTGGAACCAGTGCATGCTGGGATTCTGCCTGCTCAACAGAAACAGATGGCCTCAGGCCGCCACTGATCTGTCAGTGGCACCAACCGCATAGCTACTGCTGTACTCATGACCCAGTGAGACAGGAGATGGTGTAGGTGAGAGTCAGCTACCTTGCATTCCCCTCCTCAACTGAATGACTCACTTTGCTGTAGCTCAAATTTCAGTTCGGGCTCTCTGGACTGAGAGGATTTGTTTTTGCTCATGTCCCTGAGAACTAGAGTTGGCCAGGAACATCTGTAAATCTCTGCTTTCAATCAAAACATTTGAGAGATGCTTTACTCTCTGCCCCCCACCTGCCACAGAAGGGGACCTCTCAGAATTAGACTACAAATAATCTGCTAAGTACAGCAGCCCCTCTGTGCAGCCCTGAGGAGGAAGACGAGGCTGACAGAGTACCTTCCATCATTTCCCTGAGGATGTATTGGTAACTTGGAGAGACTGGGTGAAGGATGGAAGTAACAACATGTGAGGAGTTAGGTGGTCCATGTTGTGGGGCCAGGATTGTCACTTACTAGGTAGGGGACCCTTGGCTAGTCACTTAGTCTCGGTAGCTTTCTGCTTTCTCATCTCTCACGTGGGATGGGGGACTGGATTGGGGACAGCAGATAGATTAGCTCTCATGTCAGTTCTTGTGGATTGGAAATGGCTGTCTAGAGCACAGTATAGGGGATCACTGGGAAGCCAGTCTCAGCTAGGTGAGAAAGAACAATCAACTATTAATGATTGCCAAGTATATGGATAGGGACTGTGGTACACATGGTAGGGATTATGGGCCTTGATGGTCATTTCTACCTCTGCTATTTTATGATTCCATGTGTCCTGCAGGGCAATCTATAGGGATCATGTAACATTTTCCAGTCTTAAAAATTACCCAGGGCTCTATTAATGATAGTGAGTAATAGACACATAACCAGATTTTGTTGAGAGTTTACTTTATTTCTGTTATATCATACAACCTCCATCCTATGGACAGGGAAACGAAGGCTCTTAATGATGAAATGATTTACCCAAAGTCTCTCAGCTAATAGGTGGTAGAGCTGGAATTGGAACCCAGGTTTGTCTGCCTCCAGAGTGCTGAACTACCACCCTATGCTTTCCAACTGGAGGATACCTCAGTACAGTAATTAAATGCCAGTGTGTATGGCATTGCCTGTAAGTACACAGAGATCAGACAGTTGCTTGAGAGATCCAATTAACTGCTATTTGCCCAGCTCTTTTGAGCTTACACAGTACTTTTAAAATTATAAGAACATATACTGAGTGCTAGTAACATATGGGACTCTGCAGGATACTTTTCCTGGATTATTGCATTTAAACTTTAAAAGCTATGACTCTATTTCTTGGATGAGATAACTGGGACTTAGAGAGGTAGGCATCTTGTTCCAAGGTCATGTGACTTGGATTTGCGCTGAGGACTGCCAACCCCTGGGGCCTGTGATGGCACCTTTTGGTACTAGTGAGTCCTGAGTGGACTACTTGGCAGCATTAGGAAATGCTTTTGGATATGAAAGGTGGGGTGAGGATCCCTCTCACATCTATTCTGTTCTCCAGAACTTGGTGGAAATCTTGGCTTTTACTCACCAAAGGAAAAAGGAGGAGACCTTGTCCTTCTTTCCGTGCACCTTTCTCTGGCTGGGGCTGAGGGGTTTCCTTTGGTCTGGGAGTGCTCAGCAAGTGTGACACGTGACAGGCCACTTAGTGTGACTGAGTTCACGTAGCAGACAACTTTCTTTAGTCTCATGAAAATTGAAAATGCGAGACAATTAAATGTATGGCTGCACTGAATATAAAAGGTTAAAGAGGGGTGACCTGGAGTAGACGTTTACCTAAAGTAAATTCTTGGGGCCCTGATAAAGTTAATTTCTATAATTCTGGTTTTTTTCTTTTTTAAGCTTAGAAACTTACAGGTTAAAAAGTAATAAATATATATACAGAGATTTAAAGTCCGTGTGGAAATGGAGGTCTTCAGAGAATAAATGGAATATTATTTTATACCTCAGTAATGTCTTCTCTGGATATTTTTTCCTTGGGTACCTTTCTTTCTAATCAACTCAATTTATTTGGTGCTATTACTTTTCTTTTATGAAAACTATTCTGGGGATTTGATCAAACCAGACATGAAAATAAACCCTCAAATAGCAAATATCAGGGAATCTGGAATTTGCATTTTCTGGGCTAAAGTGATTTGCTGGCAAAGTTTGCTGTTTCCTGCCTCTCCTCCCCCAACACACACACAACTCTAAGTCTCATTCTCCTCCAGGCTCCCTCCCTCTCAGTTTATTTTCGGCACACATGTATGTGCACCCATGCATACCCAGGTGTGCACATATGTGTGCACAAACAGCACACATATGACACATGTTTTTCACTCTGTGCTAATAGGTAAAATAGGCCAATGTTGACTAGGCTGGACCTCAGGCCTGTCTGGTTTAAATCTAAGCTGCCTGGGAGATCTGGGGTAATAAGTGAGTGACAACAGGTGCAGATTTCGTTACACTCTTCTGAACTTAGCCCATAGTTCTTTCTTTGATTCTTTTCTCCCAACACCCTTGCCTGAATTGTGTCCAATAAATTTTATAGCTCCACGATCCTGTTTCAGAGCTGAAGGGAAATTTTTCTCTCCACTTGGCTAAATGGTACCTAAGTCAAAACACCTCTCGCTGCCCCCTCCTCACTCCTTAAGAAGTAATAAAGAATAAGCCCCAGGTCATAAGCTGCTGCTGGGTCCTGTATCTTCAGACTTGCAGACGAAGGGCTAATTTTCTGGTCCCATTTTAGCAAACCCAAGAATTAACTTGCAGAGAATTAGCCATAATTGGGGAGAAAATAATTGCTTGGCTTTTTCTCCCCTGTGATAACTGGAGCCACTGGCAAATCTTTCACAGCAGTGTCAACGCCTACTTCTATTTAAGACAAAGTATTGCTCCAAGGGCCTTGAAAGCTATATCTGAATGTTCTCTGTGGTACCTTTTGGTGCGCACCACCCTGAATGTTGGAGTTGGATTCATTTCATGTCTTTTTGATGCAAAATCCCAGTGCAGTGAGACATTTTATATCACATTTGAAGATGTGAATGTCTTTTACGGGTGCCAGTTATGTTCATGGGTCCTGCATGTAGTCTTAGAGTTGGGTCCAATCAGGGTTAGAATTGCTTCTGATAAGATCCTATTGCCTTCTAGGCATTTTTCTATTTTGAAACTTTGACCAGTTGCCCCTAACCTTTAGTGGGGTTTTTTTTTGTTGTTTTTTTTTTAACTCTTGGTCCACAGTAAACATGAAAAGGAGTTGGTGGGCGTCTTCCATTTGTTGTTGGAGATTGACCTGAATACAGTTGGTCACATACCTCAGTGCTATCATACAACAATGAAATGTTGCACTTTCCCATGACTTCAAACACTGTTCTCCACTGATGACTTATCTGAATGTCAGTCCTGCACCATCCTGAGCTCCAGCCTGAAGAACAAGCTTGTCATTAGGCCCATAGTCACCTCAGGCTCAACTCATTTTCCCCAAGATAGATTTGCTTTTCTTTCCGTGTTTTCTATCATGGTAAAGGTCCTATTGTCCATGACTCAAACCCAAAACATAGATGGCATACATTCCATACCCACACTGTTAGCTAAGTGATGGGTATAATCAATGATGTTGCCTCTTAAATATCTTGGGATCCATTGCCCTCCTAACTGAGCTCCTTGGCTGCAGCCATTCTTCTTGCATTTCCTCCAACTCTTACCTCATGTCACTTAACCACTCCTTTCTCCCCCATCCACACCAAACCCATTTTTATACACCACCAGTATTATTTTAAAATGTGAATCGGATATGACTTAATGATTTGTCGTTATAGCATCTCACCACCTGCAGGAAACAAGTCCTAACTCCTTAGTGTGGTATTTAAGACCCGATGTGATCTAGAGGCCCCCGACTCTCCAGTCTCACCCCCATCACTCTCCTGGTAGAAGAGATCAATCTTAATGGATCCTGTTAATTCTCTTCCAATTCTATATTT
The DNA here is from genome assembly GCF_000164805.1 of Carlito syrichta. Taxonomy (NCBI): domain Eukaryota; kingdom Metazoa; phylum Chordata; class Mammalia; order Primates; family Tarsiidae; genus Carlito; species Carlito syrichta. The sequence goes on from NW_007233041.1 coordinate 30,630, forward strand.
TTGCTTATGCTATTTCTTTTGCTAGTAATGCCCTTTCCTCAGTTGACCTGTACCTTCAACCTCTACAGTTCTGTATTATTAGGATATTGTACTACCTATGATTGAAATAAGGTAGCTTATTTCTTTCTCTGGTAGTCCAGAGATAGAGGCTTTCTATGAGATCATCCAGGAACCCAGGTGGCTTCTTCCCTGTACTGTGCTTAATGTGATGCCCTTGTCTGCGTGATCCAAGGTGGCTTTCAACCACGGCTTCCTTCCAAGCAGCAAGATGAAGAATGGATGAGAAAACACACCTTCTCCCTTTTGGGGATGTGACTTAATAAGTATATGTTTGGTCTCTGTCCCTGGTTCCTGACATAGAGCTCCTAAAAGCCTTGTAATTTCCTGAGTGACCAGGTGGTAGGAATATCTTCCCTTCTAATGTTTGGTCTTTGATACTGGCTTCTAACACAGAGCTCCTAATTCAGTTGGGATTTCCTGGGTGATAGGAGCCTCTTTTTTGTTTTAATGAGGCAGCTCTTATCGGACTCCTGGATAGCTTCAGGATGGTTGTTAGTCACCAAAAAAAGAAAAAGAAATCAAGCCATGAGTAGAAGCTTGAAACTTTCAGCCCTACTCCTCATCCTCTGGGGAGAGGAGAGAGGCTGGAGACTGAGTTGATAATCAATCATGTCTACCTGATGAGGCCACCCTAAAATTCCCTAAAAGGTAGGATTTGAAGAGCTTCTAGGTTGATGAATGAATTGAGGTACAAAGAGGGGTTGCATCCAGAGTGGGCACGGAAGCCCCATACTCCTTTCCACATACCGTGTGCCCTGTGTGTCTCCTGGCTGTTCATTCGTATTCTTCAGAGTAAGCCAGTAAATGCAAGTAAAGTGCTCCCTGAGTTCTGTGAGCTGTTACAACGAAGTATCAAACCTGAAGAGGGGTTGTGGAAACCCTCTGATTTCTAGCTGGTCAGACAAGAGTACGGAGGCCCAGACTTTTTGTTTGGCTTCTGACGTGGGAGCAGTCTTGTGGGACTGAGGCCTTAGCCTGTGGGATCTGCCCTGACTCTAGGTAGTTAGTTCAGAATCGAATTGTAGGACCCCCAGTGGGTGCCTGGTTAATGTGGGAACCCCCCACCTTGGTCATTTGGTGTTGAAAGTGTTGTGGGTATAAAGAAAAGAAGAGATATTTCCCATAGTTAGGAGGCATGTTCCAGAAAAAGTAGATGTCTCTCCTTCCCGATCCTTTGTGCCTGCTGTCTGTCTGTAGTAGCAACAGCAGCAACAGCAGTGACGGTAGTAGTCGTAGTGGTGCATCTCTAGTAGATGTTGTGAAAGTAGTAGGAAGAGGAAGTGTTCAGATTCTGAACTTCTTGAGAAAAAGGTCTTATCCAGCTCATCTTTGTATCTGTAGTGCTCAGCTCAAGGCTAAACATATAGTCAGTAAGTATTTTAGACATTTAAATCATGGTTTCAGCCAGGCTCGGTGGCTCAGCCTGTCATCCCAGCACATTGGGAGGCCGAGGCGAATGGATTGCCTGAGCCCATGGGTTTGAGACCAGCCTGGGAAACTTGGCAAGACCTCTTCTCTATAATACATCAAAAAATTAGCTGGGCAAGGTAGCTCATGCCTGTAGTTCCGGCTACTTGGAAGGTTGAGACAGAAGGATCACTGGAGCCCATCAGGTGGATGCTGGGGTGGCTGTGAGTGTGCCACGGTACTCCAGCCTGGGCAATAGAGTGAGACTCCAACTCAAAAAAGTAAAAAAATAAATAAGGACGTCTTAACTTTGGCAGTATTGACACATTAGGCCCGGTCATTCTTTGTTGTGGGGCTGTCCTGCTGTGTATTGCTGTATGTTTAGCATCATCCCTGGCTTCTACTCACTAGATGCCAGTAGCACAGCCCCCACACCAGTAAGAAAAACCCAAAATGTCTCCAGACATTACCAGCTGTTCCCTGGGAGACAAAATCCCCTGGTTAAGAATCATTGATTAAAATAAATGAAGGCCAAGGAGCCTGAAGTAGTGTTCATATCCCACAAGGGCATTTCCAGGATTGGTAAGGCTGCTGGATCTCTCAAAGATGATGATGTATTTTCCAGGCCTTGTGTGTCTGGAGCACAGGGTTTGGGTTTAAGATGCTCTCAGGTTGTCTGTGGTAGTAGCTGCGATGATCTCAGTGTGCCAAGCCTTTACGGGGAATACCAGAGAGGGTCCCCCTGGAGCAGCTCTCACTGGGTCATGCAGAGCGTCTGGCTGGCCTGGTACCACCTGGCAACATCTCATTGCCTTGACCAAAACTATGCTTTTGTAAATTTCCTGGCAAAGCAGGGGCTGCATTCTGTTTCCTGATTTCTCTTTTTTATTTCCAGATGTGTCATTGGTGACACATAGAGCCCAGCAGGAGCCCTGTTGGAAACTCAAGCCTCTCATTCTTCGCCAGCCCTGTTGTCATGATTTTCTCACCATCTAAGCCATTCTAGATTACCTTGTCCACGTGCTGGTCAGTGTCTGGGTGTCAACTTCACTTTTACTACTCTAGAGCTGTAGCATGCTGCAAGGAGAAAACATTATGGGTCATTCCACAAATGGAGTTAACCCTTTCCTGGTTGCAGTGCTTTTATTGGGAACAAGAGTTAGGAATTTAAGATCCACCACTTATGGGCCATGCCATTTTGGACAATATACTTAGCTTCTTTGATCCTTGATTTGCTTGTCTGCAAAACAGAATAACATACTTGTGCTATCTACCTCCATGGGATTATTATAAGAACAGAACATGATTGTCTGTTCAAAAGGCTTAAATTTCCGAGTATGATATACTATCAGTATACCTTTTGCATGCAAGAGAACTCTGCAGTGTTATTGCTTGTGGGCACCAAATTATAAGTTCAGTTGAGGCAGACTCTGTGCCTGTCTTTTGCCCCCTGTTTCTAGGACCTGCAGGGAATTCAGTAAACATATGGTGAATGGCTGAAGAAAATTGGAACGTCAGACACTGTGGTTCATTGCATTAGTGGCACCTGGAGAGACCCAGGTTATCACATGGCTTTGTGTCATTTGTGTTTGTGACAGACATTCCAAACAATAGCACTTTTAAGGGTTCCTCAGGTGTTTGTCAGGGGTTACCAACTCAAGTGTCTGCAGAGGCGGGGCACACTGAGCACTCTGGCAGATGAGACAAGACAGGGTGGTGGGGAAGGGACTCAGTGGAACTGAGCAGGACGTGCTCAGCTCTCTTAGTCTGTTTGGGTTGCTGTTAAAGAATACTACAGACTGGATGGCTTATAAGCAACATAAATTTATTCCTTGCAGTTCTGGAGGCTGGGAAGTCCAAGATCCAGGCACATCAGCTTTGGTGTCTGATAAGGGCTCACTTCCTGGTTTAGAGATGGCTGTCTTCTCTCTTTGTCTTCATATGGAAAGAGGAGCAAATGCATTTTCCCTGTTGTCAGGGCACTAATTCTTCATGACCTAATCACCTCCCAAAGGCCCCACCTTCAAATACCATCACCTTGGGGAGTAGGTTTCAGCATATGAATTTTGTGGGAAGACACACATTCAGTCTGTATCATCAGTGCAAACACATTCACGGTTACATATTTGAAGTTGCTGCATCAGCCAAACAAAATATGTCTCTGGGCCAATTTAAGTCTTCAGGCAACAATTTACAACTCCTAATTTACAGGGTACCTAGGATAAACACTGGGACAGGTACTCAGAGTCTAACAGCAGCGATGGACAGGAAAGGAATAGTGAGACAATGAGAATAACTAAGATATAGATGTAAAGGACATAAAAGACAACGTTTATTTAATCCTCACAATGGTCCAGTGTGAGGATATTATGTTCCCTGTTTTTTAGGTGAGGGCAATAAGACACAAGGAAGTTGAATAACTTGTCCAAGATCATTTAGCCAGTAGCTGGGGAAAATAAAATGTAGCATGCTATGTCCAACGAGAAAACGAAGCACAGTAGCCCCCTTTAGATCTCGTTACTTCCACTCTTGCCCCCTCCAGTCCCTTTTCCATTTTTAGATCTCGGGCGATCATAAAATGCAACTCCAGTCATAGTATACACCATTCTTCCTGTTGTTTGTGCAATAATGTCTCCTGAGCCATCTGGACGCCACCTCCCTCACCAGCCTTGCCTGCCCCTCATGCCTGTCTTCATCTTCACTTGCCCAGATAGACACACCCTTTGCAGCCACTCTCCCCTTTGCCCGTGTCTCCTTGTTTCTCATTCCTCAGGACTCAAGTGTCATTTCCTCAAAGGCCTTCTCTGCCTACCTACCCTGCCTCCTGGATCACTGTCTTCCTTATCACTTGCTTGTTTCCTCCATAGCCTGTGTCTTTGCTTGTTTGTGTGTGCATTGTCCGATGCCCTCACTTGAATATAGACTCAGGAGTACAAAGACTTTGTCTTGTTCACTGCTGTATCCCATCGCCTGATACAGTGGTTACCCAAAGCAGACACACAAGAAAGAAACTGTGTTGACTGGGTGGGTGAGTGCATGGAAAAAGCTGACTTCACTGGGCAGCTCAAGAATCAAAGGGACAGAAGCTTTCCCAGTGTCACACAGGCAAGAAGTGGCACAGTTGGGATTTGAACTGCTCACAACAGCACCTTGCTTGAATCCTGTCGTTGCCTTCCCTCTTCCCTCAGGTTTGAGTTCCCAGCACGTAGCATGCACGATGAGCCTTGATGCCTGGCCCCTGTGGCTCCTCTGGCCTCATCACCCACCATTCTGTGCACTCCTTTCCATGCTTCTTTCTAGCCTCACTGGCTTCACGATCCCTCTGTCTTACTGATTCTTTTAGTTTCATGTCTTTCTGATCTCTCTTTCCACAGCGGAAACCCTCTATCCTCTTGTTTCATGTGGCTAACTCTTCACTATCCTTCAAGTTTCAACTTCAGTACTCTTCCCCAAGCCCCTGGACTAATGTAGACCCCCTCAAGTGGCCCTCATTGCATTTATCATAATTGTCACTATTGTGATTTTTGTGATCTGCAGTCTCATTTCTGGCTTTTCTGCCTATGGGCCCTAGAACAGTGGCATGCTCATCTTACGCATCTCTGGCCACTCTCCCCTATACCTGTGTCTCCTTGTTTCTCATTCTTCAGGCCTCAGCTCCAATGTATCACATCCTCAGAAGCCTTCTCTGCCCACCCACCCTGACAGGTGGCCTCCTGGGTCACTGTCCTCCTTATTACTTGTTTGTTTCCTCCCTGGCCTGTGTCTTTCCTAGGCTCCACTCTGGGCCTTTTAGGTAGCAGGCACTAAACAAACATTTATAAAGGAAATGAGGAAATTATAAAGGATGGATAAATGAGTTCCTGCATCTGCTTTTAATGTCAACTCTCTTCTCTGGGAAATTTCACCCAGGATAGGATTTCCCCAGCATAGGCAGTCACTTCTCTTTGTAGATCTTGTCCTGTGGCTGGAAACTGAGGGAAGCTGAATGACGGTTCCGAGAGCCTCACATTGTCTTGTCACCACACAGGAAGGGGAAACGCTTTGGCATTTACTGTTATAAACAGGACTAAAATTAGCCCTCTGGGGGTGATCTTTGCTTACTGCTACCTAAGACTACTGTCCTTGGAGAAAGGTCAGGAGAACCTGAATAGGAGGTGGGTGTTTACAAGCTCTGTCCAAAGTCTCCCATGACGCTATACCACAGACCCACTTTTCCCTGACCCACCCTTAATTGGAGCAGAAGCGGAACTTCAGACATTGGTTTTAATCTTCGAAGAACGACCCAGAGCCCAGGATGCCATTCTAGAGACTCTACTCTTCTTCATACTTCATCCCCAGATTCTTGTCAAGTCCTTATGATTCTATCTCCTTGGCAGCTTCTTTCCTTCCTCATAGGTGTTGGGAGATGGGGTGGGTATCAGAGTTTTGTTGCTTCCTAAGGAGCCCTGTGTTTTAATTTGTGTTATGTTTGAGGATGTCTGCTGTCACTACCAGACTGGGCATTCTCCTGGATTCGTGGTTGGAAGCCAGTTCTAGAGAGAGATTCAACCAGAAGGTTAAAAGTGTGTGAACAGAGATAAGCCCACTTTTGCCCTAATAACAAGGCTAACACAACTGTAGTAGAGCTCCTGTGAAGCCAGGAACTGTACTAAGCACACAATCTCCACCACTTTAGACTGGTTTGACCTCAGTCACGGTAAGATGAGGGGAGAGCTGCTAGCTTGTCTTTGTGGCAGGCACATAATAAACCCATGTTTTTTTGGCTAATACAAGTATCTGAGATTAGAATTTCATTGATTTCTAATCCCACCAACACAATAACCTCATTAATTTCTCCTCACCATATACCCATTTATCAGGACTTACAAAATTTTATGCAACTGATATTTGTTGGAGAAGATCTGGAAGAGAAATTGAAGTTGCTGATACTATTGAATAATTTTGGCCTTGTGACTTCAAGTCATTTGCTTAGTTTTTCTACTTCTGTTTCTCCTCACCAGGACTGTCATGGGACAAGAGTCAGATGTGTCAAAAATGCCTGGTGGAGTGCACAGAGCTGACGCCTTGACCTTCATGGCTCCCCCCTGGTGGGGATGCTTTCTTTTCCTTCCTCCTCCTTCACTGGGCAACTCTTGTTTATCTTTTTGGTCCCCACTTACATGTCCCTTCTCCAATTAGTTCTTCCCTGACCTCTTGTAGTAAATTTAGCTCCTCTTATAGGATGCCTTGATGCCCTGCACTTTTCTCACTTATGGTGGTCTAAGTATTTATGTAATTATGTGTTAAGTACTGGCCCCTCCTGCTTCATCCTGAGTTCAGGAGGGTAGATATCATGTCTATCTTATTTCTCCTGTGACTGATATGGAATAGGCATTCAGACTGAATGTCAATAAGGTCACCATTCAGTGACCTCTGTGTCATTAAATCCAGTACTTTTGTTTGTTTGTGTTTACTTCTTATTGTAGAAAATTTCTAATGTTACACAACAGCAAAAAGAAGAGTATAATGAAATCTCATGGACCTACTGCATGTAGTGGCCGAAAGCATATTTACCCTTCATCTGACTTCCTAAGCAGTGGGTCTGGTGACTGCTTTGGGGGAAGATAGGAAGATACTACATGGTAACACTGATGTTATAAATTGTCAGAATGTGGCTTACTTTGGAGACGTGTCTGGATACACATGTGCAGATGTCAGTGATTGCTCTAATCGACTAATATGGGGCTAGACATTTAACTTCAAATTCTTTGTTTGGAGTTTTTAACATAAATGTCACTAACAATATGAATATATCAGATCCTTTCTCAATCTAAGAATGATATTAGACTCAAGGAAATGAACTATTTCAAGGAAATCTGAGCCAATTTATAGGCTGGCAAGAAAATCATATAGTGGTGTAAAGTCTACCCTTCCCACATGGTCTCTGACCGTCAGGGAGAGATATTGGGGTTTTAGAAGAGACTATTTAATGAGAGATTTTCCATAAGGCTTGATGCATTGCAGTGCATGTGAAGCCAGAAGTTTTGCATGTGTTTGGCAGGTATCAGTTTATTGCCTAAATTGTAATTTTTCGACATTAGGAATTCTGTTAAATGATAATGCCAACTTTTAATATGATTTATTCTAGTTGAGAGGGATAATAATTAGAAATGAATTTATTTTGACTCAAGGATAATGTCTTTTGCCTCACATTTAGAAATGTACATACTGTGTCACTTGCATGACCCCAAATAACTTTCAGGTTTTCTTTTTTTCATTATTATTATTTTTTAACTTTCAGGTTTTCTTATTTCCTCATATACCTAGCTTTGTTCAACTTAATTGAGGCCATTCCCTGCTCCTAGGAATGATTCAAATATCCTTAGTTCTGTGTCTTTGTTTATAATGTTTATAACATTTATCATGTTATGAACTTTTATTCCCCACCTCATAATCTACTCCTCTGTTCCCAATTTTTCCTAGCACTTGACAGCCCAACTGGATATCGTCTTTTTTTTTATTCTTTTATTACTGCGTGGCAGTTTGCAATTCTTTAATGTTACTTATTATGTCTCACTTACACCACAGTAATGGATAGACTCGTTTTTTCTCCAGTGGACTGAGGACTGAGAATGTGTCTTATCTCCGTGCGCCTGACACCTTGCACAGAATTTGCACTTCATAGCCACTCAGTAGATTTTATTAAATTGAAATATAAAAGGAAACTTGTGTGGTTTTATTTAAATAAGATCATAAATTAGGCACAACTGTTTTCATGAATTTGAAATTCCCAGAAACATTATTCTTCAATATTGTTCTTTTGTTGACATTGAAGAGGTTTGCTTTACAGTAAATGAAATGAATCACAGAATCTTTGAACCAGAATAACAACAATACTAATGAAAACACTAGAAGCCATCTGTGTAATCCATTCCCCTCTCTTACAGTCAGACAGTTCCCTAGCCACCTTAAATGATGGGACTCTCCTTTCCTTAAAGAAGACTGTCATCTTCACCCATACCAAGTCATCATGTCTTTAGCCCTGTAAGTTAGGCAGCTTTTCCTCAGTTAATCTAAACCCTCCCTTACTGAAATTTATGCTCATTGCCTTCATAGAAATGAAAAACAGCTGCTTTCAACTGAAAATATTTCTCTTCCTAAAGATGGTTATTTCATTATTCCATATCCTTCTCTTCCCTCGGCATAATTCTCCCTTCCATCTGACATTCCTTTTTGTTCTCTGTTTCGAAAGCATTGACTACAACCCTCTCAACTTATTGGTCTTCTGCCTAAAACAACTTGGGCTGGGTATGATTAGTAAGTGATCGTTGATTTTAGGTGTTCTTAGAAATATGTCTCACACCATTAAAACCAGTCGATCCAACCAGGCTGGTGGGGAACTGGAGTACTGTGACCCCGAGTGATATATGGTAGTATCTTTTTAAGCTTGCCATCAACCATTCCCATCTCAGTTTCTCCAGTTGCTTAATTTATAAGACATGATTTATTTGTTATAAGCTGCTTTGCAAGGTTCAAAAGAAACAGAAATGATACACAAGGGAAATAGAGTGAATTTAGGCCACGCATTTTTTTTCTTTCAGATCTGGTTTATAAATAAGCCTTAAGAGTGCTCTCAATTAGAAAAACACATGGTAATTCTAAAGGAGATAAAAAGGGAACATGGTACACTGTAAATGCGCTTTTACCTTTCCATATGGCTATTCATTTAAGGAACCTCCACAAGCTCCTTCTTGCTATTTATTAAAAAGGATAGCAAGCAGGCTCATGCAGTTTAGCAAGGATATTGATTTATACTTGAGGAGAAGCCTCTGCTCTCTTTTGTTTGTTGGTGGGTTTGTTTGTTTTTAAATATGAACTCATTTAAAAACTCACCTTATAGACAGAGTTGCAAAGGTAGCTCCAGTTCAACACTCAAAGTAGACTTCCTATGCAAGAATAAAATGGATATTTATGTGTGTGGTTGTTTGTGAAAGAAGATACCAGTGATAGCTATCGATTAAGCAAACAGTAAACCTCCACTGTGTGTCCACTTTACTAGGAAGTCCAAGATGTAGAATGTACCACTTTCATTCCCAATGTACAGTCTGGAATTTAGCAGGTGATCCTAATGCAGTACATATGATGATAGGAAGCAATAAAAGCACAACAAAGGGACAAATAGTGCACCCTTGAATGAATTCCCATGGGAATTGATATCTGAAGGTGACTAAGATTTACCAAGGGCAAGAAAGGTAAAGGTGCTTCAGGAATGAGTGACTAAGCCCAGAATTTAGTGGGAGCATGACCTGCTCAGGAAACTGAGTTTGTTTCAGCCAGAGTATTGGCAGACCAAGGGTAACTTAAGTACTCTTCATCATGCGTTCCTCGGGGTATACACATTAGGCATGCTTTTCACTTTTCTCTAGTATTTGTTTATTGAATTTCCTAGAACCTCCATGGAGTTAATTTCTCTAGCTTTCTGTCCTCCAATAAAGCTTTATATATACCTGTATTGCAAACTTTCTTAGAATGCTTTTTGCGTTTCGTGAACGTATCTATTTTTACATCTGCCTTCTGAGTTAATCCAAGGAGGAGCTCTAATACTCGCCTCTGTATCTCTGCAGTGCCATGCTTGGTGATGGCAGAAGTGTGTTTGGGAATTAAGGAAGTGTTTGGGAATTAATAAAGCATTCTGAGTGGTTTTGCTTCTAACTGCAGAGGGGGCATCATTTGGGCCCAACACTGGTTTTCAAGTTTAAGATATGAACCAAGACTTTGATCTCAACTCCATTTTATGTTGAGCTTAGCAAGGCTGAGCTGGGTTGCTTATGTCATTATTTCATTTAGTTCAAATAATGGTCATTAAATAAGAGCTAAAAAATCCATCTTATTTCTCTCTAGTGTTCTTAGCAGGGTCTTAAAGCGAATTTTTATTTGAACATTTCTCTTTCATTAGTATTCTCTTTCAAAGAAGTAGCTATGATATGATGATGTTGATGCTGATTAAAACAATGGGAACAAAAATAACTCCTTTTTATTGGGCGTGTGGTATGCAAATTCATATAGCACCTTATCTTTTAATTTATTTATGAGATAAATACTACTATTACCCTCCTTAAAAGATGAAGAAGATGAAGAACAGGGAGAATATCTTACTAGTGAATGATGGCTTCATCAGGTCTAATCCAAAACCTGTGCTTTGTACACGTTTAGCACTGCCTTTCTCATAGCAGCAGTAAAATCAAGTGTCTGGAAGAGTCCTTAGGAGGTCAGTTATTCCATTTCACATCTGGAAGCAGGATCCGGCTTGAACTGAATGCCTTGGTATGTTGCCTGAAATGTCTCCTTGACAACCTTTGTTCACCTTGTGAACTCCTGCTCATATTTCAGGACTCACAATTCAAGCTACTACTCCTAAGTGGCACTCCCTTAATATTCCCAGATAGAATTCTCTTCCTCTGTTGTCTATTAAATATCTTATACTTCATTCATGAAATTCACCAATCACGCAGAGGGTATGTTTCTAGAGGCAGCTCGGATAGTTTTAAAAAGGGGGGCTATGAAGCAAATTGTCTGGGTTCCAAGCCTAATTCTACCTATATTAGGTAGATGATTTTAGGGTGCTCTTCTCCCCTGACACACTGTTAATCCCTTGAGGCCAGAGAGATGATATATACTCTGAATGTCTTCAGTGGTAAAGTTACAAAATTACCATATGTTTGACATACATAGCAACTCTGAATATATCTTTCTTCTGAAGAGCTGGAATATTTTTCTGACAGTTTCTGGATCTTGATCCCTGAAGGATATTGAGAACCTAGTTTTAAGACCACTTTTCTGTTCCTTTTTCTTTTCCATTTTCATTTCCTGTTCCTTTTCTTTCTTAGAGATAAGATACTCTGAAAGCTATGAGAGCTTCAGGTCTGTATTTGTAAATCACCGACTTTCTTTTAATGTTTTTAACCTCCTTGCCTTGTTTGAGAAATCTTGATTTGGCTCTCTCCCTTGGGTCAAAGAGATATTGCTCTATGTTAAAATTCTCAGCTCTGACAGATAACTAAGTAGGTAGCTCCTTAGATTCTGGGACAGTTGACATCGTGTCTGACAGGAGCATCACCATGGTGACCTTCATGTATTATGGCTGTTGTCATGATGGCAGCCGCAGTCACCTGAAGCACAATGAGTCCAGGGAGAACAGGGAAAGGAAAAGAATGCTTCCAATGCTTTTGCATTTTGCCCCACGGGAAAAGAGTGGCACCATTTATAGAACCTAAACCAAAATGGGTAGAATTGGAAGACCAGAACCGTAAGGTTTGCTAAATATTCCCATGGGTTTGAAGTATCAAATATATGCAAATGGCATCACTGAACAAAATCAAGTAGAGCAGTCTAAGATGTTTAGCATGAGGGAAATGATTATGCCTTTCCGTACCTCTTAGAGTTGTCAATGTCTCATAAAAGATAAAGAATATTTGTTGATTGCCTGCAATATGCTAGGTACTGTGCTAAACTGTAGCATAGTATAGCTGCTATTAACATTATTTGTAAAGATAATCTTGGCCTATCAAGAAAAGATTTGTTTTATGATTTGTTCATTCACTTATTTATATTGAAGCATATTCTGTAGTTAAGATGATATTTGGTGGATGCTCTAGAGGCCAGAAATTAATTATAAAGTGGCTTAATAGCCAAACAGAACTGAAATTCACTGGACCAATTGGCAGTAGCTATTTAAATTTACCCTGTTTCTCATCCTCTGCCAGGAATCATACATTATCTCTTCAAGCAGAGCAGCCTCAAATAGCCATGTATTAATATAATAACTTGCTTTTCCTTTCTTTCCTCTCCCCTCCCAGATGGCTGCTAGTTACTTTAGAATAATACTATTTTTCACATATTTCTTACCTTTAGTACTAGATCCCAGGGTTACTGATATGCATACTTTAGGTAACTTCAGATTAACTCAATGCTCAGCTTAACGAATGGTAGGTAAGGAATGTCATTAAGACTGAAGAATGTTGAAAATAATGATTATATAGACATCACTGTCTGTCCTTATTGATACACAGTGTGTTGTCCTGTCATAGGATAGGCTAAAGCGGGTTGATACTGGAAGATGTATTTTAATATTGGAGCTTGTATAATGTTTAGCAAAGTTTTCCTTTCTGAATCAGACTGAGATAGGTACATATGTCCTCAGTCTCTCCTGAGTTATACTGGGACATAGCTATGGTTAGGAATAGGTCTTGTTAGCAATAACATCATAGAAAAACTAGGGAGAGGAAAACCTTGCAGTGGGACCCTGAAGCCAAGGAGTTTGGAAGAGCTAGGGAGGGTGGACCAATGATTAGTCTTCAGATGGCCAGAGCCAAAAGGCTAAGATCAAGCCTCAGGTCCAAGAAGGCAGAATAAACCTGATATTATTGAGTCAGGAACCCTACATTGCTTTAATGGAGAAGAAGCCAGGGGAAAGGCAGGGAAAACCCAAGGACAGGGTTCTGATGATGTTGCCATCACAAGGCACCCCCATTTTAATGGCCTTTAGCCACAGGGTCTGCCATTGAAATCTGAAGGAATGAACAGATGCTCGATGGAAACCCTTGACCCTGAAGCTCCCCCTCCTTAGTGGAGGAATTTAAGGTAAGGTATAGATTCTTTAAAAAAAATTTTTGACAAATAATAATTGCATATATTCAAGGTTTACATAGTGATGTTTTGACACATATAAAATATAGTGCTCAAATCAAGATAATTAACATGCCCATCATCTCAACCATTTGTCATTTCTTTGTGTTGAGAATGTTTGATTTCCTCAGTCTAGCAATTTGAGACTGCATAATAGATTATTGTTTACTATAGTTATCTTACAGTGGTATAGAACACTAAAACTTATTCCTCTAGTCAAGCTATAATTTTGTATGCTTGAACAAATCTCTCCCTGTTTACATGTTTTTTGTTACCATATGCTTTATAAATCCTCTGTAACATTTCTTTACTATACTTACCCTTCATGATACTTACTAGATATTTGAGTGAGCTCTTTATGGATTTCTGTCCTTTGCTGAACTCTATGCTCCATGAGGGAAGAGACAACATCTGTGCCTGGGACATTATAAGAGCTTAATACAATTTTGTGGAGGGAAGGAGGGAGAGGAAGGAATTGAATGGTTCTTTTGCTCCTTTTCTTCACATGGGAAACACTCAGCTGTTGAGGGATGTGCAGTGAGGGTTTCCTTGAAATGCATTACACTATGCTGCTCCTTGCTTCCTTTGCACATGCAGTTCTTTCCACCTGGAATTTTCATCCTTCTACCCACTGGCACTTGCCTCTGCTTTCACTTCTTCTGCTCCCTCCTTTCTCTGCTCTGGCCCACAGACCAGTCATGCTTTATTACGCATTCTTTCTTAGTTACCTGAATGCCTTCCATCTGGTTACTGTGAGCGCTGAATGTCCTGGAAGCCATTTTGTCTTTGTTTTGATAATTTTGGATATTTTACTCTTACTTGTTATTGGGTTGACTTTACAGCTTGCCTCTCTCAAAAGCAAACTTCATTTTCACATCTTGAGGGAGTATTTCATTGTTGGCACCGTGTCTTTGCTTATGGTATGCCTCTCCTGAACACCCTGTTTCGCCAGAACATTCTCACAGGAAACTTAAGGCACCTACTTCTTTGTTTCTTACAGCTCTGTGTTGCTTGAGCCCTTCTATCTCTTCATTTTCCTATTTTTCTTTTATTAAGTGAAGGAGATGACAGGCAAAATAAATACAAAGAAATCAAATACCTCAAAATTATTGCACTCTTTCACTTGACCTATCCAACCTTTGTAGTGCTTTGTAAATATCTTTTCACGAGTGGACCTGGATAAGCATGTAGTTAACGAGTGTGGGCTTTTCATTGATCAGGGCAGGTTTTTTAACCTCTGTCCTCCTCTTTCCTAATGGTAAGACTTCCAATGACTTGCTCAACCTTCTGATCCTCGGTATCCTTTGCTACCAAATGAGAGTACGACAGTATCCTTACATGTTTGTTGTGCTATTCAGCAAGCCACATAAAATTCCTATGCACAGTATCTGGTGTATAACAGACACTCCATCAGCTGTTGCTTGTTTTCTGTCTTTTTCCCCTTCATTTTCCTCCCTTCTCTCATATTGCCTCTAATTAGTACCATCCTTAATTTTTAGGGGCAAATCCAAACCCGTAAATCTAGGGACATCACCAAGATCTTTTGTTTTCTGACTCTTAGATCGCTTTCTTTTGGGGGCCTGGGAAAACTTCCTCAACTCGATTATTCATTCAATTCTTTCATGCTCCCCATTTTGTCATGGCTGCATTTGAACCATGTTATCAGCAAGTCTAACCGAAAGGCAATTTAATATTGCCCTGTGTTGCATCATTGCATATATTATTTCGTTCTGTCATGGGCCTGTCAGCAAGTCTTGATGAAGTACAGAATCAATGGTAACAGGCCTGAAATCTGACAGCTCTTTAACAGAAGCAGCTCTGATGCGTGTAGTGGTATTTCTTCAGAAATAAGGCCCTCTTGGTCTCTTTGTTGATACAATTAGCAAGCCAGTCCAAGTCCTTATATCTCCCCATGAGCTGTATCTTCAGGGCTGGTAGTTTAGTCTGTTACGCGGCTTGGAAAAACAGAGCCATCAGAGGCCTGTGATGTACCAAAGGCTGCAGCCAGGAATATCTTGGTAATTTATCCCCTCTCTCTCTCTAATTATTTTGTTATTCACTAGCTTGTTTGATTGAGACTCTCCAGGTTCAGCCTGCCCTAAGCAGAGAACAAAAGGTTTCCCTTGAAAGTGGGGGCCTGGCAGTGTCAATACAGTGAACTGCATATAAATAATGCAGCAGTGCCTACTTCATTTTTATAAAATCTTGCTGGAGAAATACATGAGAATGATCAGGCCCCTGGAACTCAGCAGGCATGTGCTTTTGATGTGTGCCTTGCTCTAAATAAAAGCAGAAGAATAAAAAGTTCTCCTTGTTCTTGCTGAGGCTGCTTCGTGGTCTCTGGAGTATGGCTGGGATCTTGGTGACCTTTTTTCTTTGTTTCTCTCAGAATCTGGAGGCTCCTACCTGCCTAACAAAACTCTGATATATATAGTGTCTATAAGTAAATATTTTCTGATTGTGTGTGTGTGTGTGTGTGTGTGTGTGTTTTAAAGATGATAATTATAGCAGTTACCAATTTTTGGTCATCAAAAATGAACTTTCCTTATATTCCCTTGTGTTAAACCTCCTAAGGCTAGAGACATCTGACTGGGCTATTCTTTCTGCACCCTCTGCTCTCCCAATTAGCCTCACATCTTTTCTTTTGTGTGGACAGATTCCCCAAAAATAAATCTTCAAGGTGTAAAGCTGGCAGCCAGAGCTGCGATGGGGAAAGGAGCTTGAGGGTTGGCCTGCAGAAAGACAGATTGTTCATTAAACTGTCAGTTTTTGTCAAGGTGCCCCTCCCCTTTACTGGGCCTCGTACCCACTCTCTCTGAGAGTGAGACTTAGTTGTCTTCTTCCTAGGTATGGAAGACATAGTACCCTGGTTGCTCAGAGTGAGGTCATATGGGACCTAATTATTCCGTAGAAAGACTTTGAACCATTCTGCTCTTTTAAGCCTTGCCTTTATCCCCATTTTTGTAGCTGGTGAGTGCTACTACTTCCTGAATCTCTCTGGGTCTCTGCAGGATAATCATTTTGCTTCTGGGTTTTTCCTGCTGCTTTTTAGGTTTTGTGTTGTTCGTCTACCAAGAGAGTTACTACTCATCCATCTGTGTTTTCAGATTTTTGATGCTGTCATATTCTATCCTGTTCTCTTTGTCATTGTGGGTTTTCACCTTTTCAAAATATTCCTAGACAGCATTTTATAGGGGGTTTTAAGGGGAGCAGAGGTCAACATGTGTAGTCAATCTGGCATCTTAAACTGGAATCCTCTTTGTTTTTGCATTTTTTGATGATGATCTGTTAGCGATGTGGTATGTTTTTGTGTCCTGGAAAGTGGGTGGTAGGAGGGATGCGAGGTAGGCAAAATGCATTTTCAGAAGGCTCTCCTAGTTCTGTTGAGGCAGGTGATGTATACCATGAACCTAGTGTTCTGCTTGCTGCTACCCCTATTAGATTTTGTTTCTTCTGGGGCCTGCACAGAGAGGAATAGACAAAGAGTAGACCTTATCATAGAGTCAATCCAAAGGTGATTAGGAACCCAAAATCCTCCTTCTGTAACTGATACCTGGAGGCTTTTATTTGTTCACTCTATAGACATGCATTGAGCTCTCAAAATTTGCAGCACTGTATTCACGGCTGGGATAACACAATGAGTAAGGCAGAGGGGGGTCCCTGCTCTGGAAGGTTGTGGGCAGACTTGATATACTGAAATTTCCAGGAGGACAGATGGAGCATCAGGAAGTGAAACAAAATAAAATAATAACATTCTTTTATGATAATGAGATGGATCCCGCAGTGCCTCCTAGACTTTCCCACTCATACACACTCATGCCTAAAATAGTGTAAGACTCAGCAAGCCCACGGTTCCAGGCTCCTTCAGTCTGCCAGATCCTTTCATTAACGTGGGCTACTGAGACCACTGGAATTTCAGGCCAACCTATATAAAAAGCAAGGACAGCTTTAGGTGGCCACATTCTATGAATCTTCTTGATGCATTGACTCTTATCATTTTGTAATGTCATCTTTATCACTGGTAACATATCTCATTCTGATATCTACCTTGATATTAATAAAAAAGTCACTCAGCTTTTAAAATTAGCAATATTTGCATACTATATCTTTTACATTTTTTTACTCCTTAACCTATCTTGTTTTTTAATTTTTATTTTGAGTTGGAGTCTCACTTTGTCGCCCAGACTGGAGTACAGTGGCCGCTCCCGGCCACCACAACCTCGAACTGCTGGACTCTGGCGATCCTTCCGCCTCAGCCTTCTAAGTAGCCGGAATTACAGGCATGTGCTACCACACCTGGCTGATTTCTTGATTTATTGTAGAGATGAGGTCTCGCTGCCCAGGCGGGTCTCGAACCCGCAGGCTCAGGCAATCCACTCACCTCAGCCCTATCTTTTTTTTTATATTTAAAATTAAGTTTCTTATAGCTGGGTGTGGTAGCTCACATCTGTAATTTCAGCTACTTGGGAGACAGAGGCAGGAGATTCACTTGAGGCCAGAAGTTTGAGACCAGCAGCACAGTGAGAGTCCCCCTCTCTTAAAAATAAAGAAAGTTAGCCAGGTGTGGTGGTGCATCCTTACAGTCCCAGTTACTCGGGAGGCTGAGGTGGAGGATCATTTGAGTCAAGCTATGATTGTGCCACTACACTTCAACCTAGTTGATAGAGTGAGACTTTTTTCTCTAAAAAGTAAAATAAGTTTCTATAAGACAGCACATAGTTGGGTTTTATTTTTATTCAGCTTTATGATTTCTGCCTTTGTATTGGGGTTTTTAGGCCATTTACATTTAATGGTTGGGTTTTAATCTACCATTTGCTATTTTTTATTTGTTCCACATAGTCTATGTAATTCTCCTTTCCTGTCTTCTACAGGTTGCTTAAATATTTTTAGTATTCCATGTTATCTCCAAAATTGTTTCTTTAGTTATGCCTATTTTAATGAGTTTCATAGCATTTATAGTATGAACCTCTAATTTACCACAGTGTATACTGAAGTAATTTTATAGCTTATTACATAAGATTGACTTTCACATCTCCTTGTGATGCGTGCCATTATTGCCATATGTTTTATTTGTTACTATGTTGTAAATCCCATAATATATTGGCTTTTTTTCAATTGGATCTTTAAAGATTATTAAAGTCAGTTATCTTTTAAAGAAATTTAAAAATGAAAAATATATGTCTCTTATATTTACTCACATATTTCCCAGTTCTGATACTCTTTATTTCTTTATGTAGATTCATGTTTCCACTTAGTATCACTTTTCTTCTCTCTGAAGAACTTTAACATTTCTTGCAAGTCAGTTTCCCTAGAAAACAGCTCTCTTAGCTTTTGTTTGTCTGAAAAGTCTATATTTTATATTCATTTTTCAAAGACTTTTTTCTGAATATAGAAATCTAGATTGAGTTTAAAAAAATTTTTTTTAGCACTTTGAAAAAGTCATTTTAGCCAGGCATGGTGGCTCATGCACGCCTGTAATCCCAGCGCTTTGGAAGGCAGAGGTAAGAAGATTGCCTGAGGAATTGGAGACCAGCCTGGGCAACTTGGCAAGAGCTCGTCTCTACAATAAATCAAAAAATTAGCAAGGTGTAGTGGCATGCGCCTGTGGTTCCAGCTGCTTGGAAGGCTGAGGTGGAAGGATTGCCTGAGCCCAGCAGGTCGAGGCTGCAGTGGCCATGAGTGTGCCACTCCACTCCAACCTGGGCAATGGAATGGGACTCTGACTCAAAAAAAAAAAAGGAAGAAAGAAAATGTCATTTTATTTTCTTCCAATTTGCTTGCATTGCTTCTACTATAATAGTTCTCAGACTTTTTTTTCTTTTCCTCTGTAATGCTTTTTTCTTTGACTATTTTTAAGATTTTGTTTTTAAAATTTTTTAAGTATAAGTTGTCTCCAAATAACAGTTTTTCTTTCATTTCAAAGGACTCAACTCCTTACATGGGCTTTGGTGGAGGTCAGGGAGCAGGACCTGAGGGTGGAGTCCTTGTGGGTTTCTTGAGATCAATTCCTGACTACTTTACTGTGAATGGCACTACTTTGCTGTGAATGGCATTAACGCAGCTTCATATACAGCTTGGAAAACACATTGTAGTTGAAGACATTCACTTCAGAAATGTCCCTGATGGCTGCAGCCTTTACTGTTTTGAAAGACAGACTTAATAGCCTTGTCCTTGGGCACACATCAGCCCTTTTTGGCATAATCATTGCTCCTTGTTTTCTTTGTCTTCCTGGAAGTGAGGACCCAAGAGCTACTTTTCTTTTCTATCTTTCTTTCTCCTTTTTTGTTTAACAATTTGATTATAATGTACCTTGATATAGTTTTTTTGTATTTTATGGAGTTGGAATCATTGAGTTGATAGTGACATTGTCAATTTTATGTTTGATTGTCTGGGTTTTATTGTCTCTCTTTAAGGACTGTTGAACAATTTTTTTCTGGTAGGCTGTTAATGTACTTTTGGTTTGGTTTTATTCTTTGGAGACTTCTTTCTAAACTTGATTAGAACCAGTTTAGTATAGTTTTTATACAAGGATAGTTTAGCCACGCTTCTAGGGCATATGTCTTCTAGGGTGTCTATTGAATAGCCCAAGTGATCACCAAGTAGTTTCTTGACTGATTTTTGGAAACTCAAATGATCCCTAGCCCTTTGTGGATTCTGAGAACTGTTCAGTTCACAGCTTTCCAGTCACTCTTTACCAGACTTCATGGAGTTTCACTGTACATATGTGGATCTTTTTTTTTTTTTTTAACAGGCATGCATTTTATTTTTTTACAGCACCAGAATTTAGCATAGGACTTTGAATACAATAATAGTTTGTCAATTCCCAACTTTGGTTGTGCATTGGAATCTCCTGAAGAATTTTTTTTTTCCTCTTTTAATTTTTATTTTAAAGATGTGGGGATCTTAGTATTCAACAGAGGTTTAAGAGGACTGTTGTGCAAACTTTTGGAACTCTTTCTCTGCATAGCTACCTCCTCTTTGGAGGGCTGTGCCACACCACTTCCAGCCACCTCAAGTTTCCTGAATTCTGATCTTTGTCTCCTCAACTGTGTGAAGTTGCTGTGCTTTCCTTGAGATCCCTCTTCCTGCTTTGTGGTCTGGCATATTTGTTTCCTTCTTTCAGAGATCAAACTCCTAAGTTGCCTGCTATTCAAGATATCAAAAACAGTTATTTCATGTCTTTTCTACTTTTCTAGTTATCTAATGCAGTGGGTCAAAGTTCAGTCTCTGTTACTCCATCATGGTCATAAACAGAAAGCTTCTGTTTCTACTTTAGTCAGAGTTTTCATCTTGATGTGGTATTTAACTTCATCAAATGCTTTGTATTCTTCAATATGAGTTGATCATTTTTCTCTTTCTAAATAAAATACTGTGCTAAAATACATTCCTACATCTTCACTATTAAAATACTCTTGGATATTCATAATATATTTTTTTCACATTTTAAAAATTAAATTTGCTTGTTATGCCCATATTCATAATGTGAGTGTGGCCTATGGTTTTTATTTCTCATGCTATCCCAGTTTGGTGTTTGAAACCTGTTATCCAAGCTTAATAAATTAAGTGTGGAGCATTTCTCCTTCTAGATTCTAGAATAATTTGGAGTGATCTGTTTCTTAAACATTTGTTAGAACTTTCTAGTTACAATTGTCTGGACTTGAAGTTTTATTTGAGAGGCGATTTTTAACTACTGACTTGATTCTTTTAATGGCAGTAAGTTTATTAAGGCTTTCTTGAGTCAGTTTTATCAATTCTGTTTTGCTAGTAAATTGACTGTATCATTCAAATTTTCAATTTTTTTTTTTTTTTAAGTTGGAGTCTCACTCTGTCGCCCAGACTGGAGTGCAGTGGCCACTCCC
>NW_007233041.1:51657-166826 GCF_000164805.1 Carlito syrichta
CGCGATCCTTCCACCTCAGCCTTCCAAGTAGCCGGAATTACAGGCATGTGCTATCATGCCCGGCTGATTTTTTGATTTATTGTAGAGATGAGGTCTCGCTGCCCAGGCGGGTCTCGAACCCATGGGCTCAGGCAATCCGCTCACCTCAGCCTCCTAAAGGTGCGGGATTACAGGCTGAGCCACCGAGCCCGGCTAAATTTTCAAATTATTAGCATGATGTTCATGTTATCCCTTTTTTTCTACTAATGTCTGCTTTATCTGTAGTTACGGATTATATTTTCATTTATAATATTTGTTATTTTTGTATTTTCTCCTTTTTTCTTGCTCAATTTTGTAAGAAGCTTTTCTGTTTCATTTGTCATTTCATAGAACCAAGTTTGGGGGCTGTTGATTTCCTGAATTTTTTCTTGGTATTTTATGTCTTACATCTGCTTTTATCTTTTTTTTTTTTAATCTTTCTTTCAGTTTGATCTAGTACTGTCTTTCATAATTTCCTAAGTTGGCTGTTTAGGTTAGGACTTTTCAGGCATAAAATCTTTTAAAACTCTAAATTTCTCTCTAAATACCATTTAGCTCATATAGTCTCTGCCTGTATTATAAAATATTCTCCTTCTTCCTCATCCTATGTGAATATATAGAATTAAGTTTATTGATTGTATTTATGCCCTTTAACTCATCAGTAATAATAATTATTATTATTCTTATAATTTACATAGTTGTAGTTGATTACATGTTTCTTTAAATTCTGAAAGTACACAAACATCTTTAAATAGAATTGTCTTTTATCAAGTACTTTTCTATTTTTAGGTGTTCTTGTTTGATCTCTTTTATACTATGTTATTTGATTCATCCAATTTTATGGTAGTTTTCTCTTGGATTGAGCATTTGTCATTATAGAATATTCTTTTTCTTGTTTAATATTTCTGATCATGTGTTCTACTTTGATGTTTATATACTTATCTAAAAATTTTGTTTGTATTTGTTATTTCTTTTTATAACTTTTTTTTCACATTTATTTTAAAGATGTGGGGTATAATTCAGGATTAAGTATACAAGTGGGTGTCATACAGGTAAAGTTTGGGCCTCCCTTTGGTACCCACTTTGCCTGGTTTGAGATCAGGAACCTTTATTGATGATGTGTCCCTTCCACCCTTAATCCCGGCAGTATCCTGCTACTGCCACTTCCTTTCTTACAGTATTATTGTATATGTTCAGGGTCCACTTATGAGTGAGAACATGTGGTACTCTGTTCTTTGTTTCTGTGATAGATCCCTGAGTATTATTGACTCTAAATCCATCCAAGTTGCTGTGAAAGTTCATATGTTTGTCCTTCTTTATAGCTGTGTAATGTTCCATTGTGTATATGTACCATATATTTTTTTATCTAGTCCAGTTTCAATGGGCAGCACAGTTGGTTCCATGTTTTGCTACTGTGAGTAGTACTGCAATAAACATGCGTGTGGAGGTATCTTTTTTGTAGAATGCTTTGAGTTCCTCTGGCTATATACACAGTAGGGTGATTGCTGAGTCATATGGAAGGTCAATTTCTAGTTCTTTTAGAAATCACCGCACTGTTTTCCATAGAGGTTGACATAGTTTGAATTCCCACCAGCAGTGTAGAGGCATTCCCTTTTCTCTGCGTCCTTGCCAGCATCTGTTGTCATTTGTTTTATTAATATTAATGATGGCCATTCTTACTGGGGTTAGGTGGTATCTTAATATGGTTTTGATTTGCATTTCTCTGATAATGAGTGAGGCTGAGCACTTTTTCATGTGTCTATTAGTTGCCCGTATATTTTCTTTTGAGGGGTGTCGATTCATGTCTTTTGCCCGCTTTTTAATGGGGCTGTTTGCTTTTTTCCTTTCGGTACATTTGAGTTCCTCTTGATGTTAGGTCCTTGAGATCCTGGATGTTAGGTCTTTGCCAGATATATAACTGGCAAATATTTTTTCTCATTCTGCAGGCTGTCTCCTCACTCTCTTGATGGTTTCTTTTGCTTTGCAGAAGTTTTTCAGCTTAATGGGGTCCCACTTGTCTATCTTATCTGTTATAGCATGTACATCTGGGGTTTTGATCAGAAATTGGTTGCCTACTCTGATTTCCGTAAGGCTATCTCCTACATTTTCTAAGATTCTTATACATTGAGGTTTTACATTTGGATCTTTGATCCATTTAGAGCTGATTTTTGTGTTTGTTGATAGGTAGGGGTCCTGTTTCAATCTTCTGTATGTGTTCAGCCAGTTTTCCCAGCACCATTTACTGAATAAGTCTCTTCTCTGCAGTGGTTGTTGGTGGAGGCTTTGTCGAAAATGAGTTGGTTGAGAAATTGAGGTTTTGCTTCCAGAATCTGTGTCCATTTCCATTGGTCTGTACACCTGTTCTTTTACCAATACCAGGCTGCTTTGATTATTTTCACCTTATAGTAAAGTTTAAAGTCTGGAAGTGTGATACCTCCCACTTTGTGTCTTTTGTTGAGGATTGTTTTGGCTATTTGTGGTCGTTTATGTTTCCATAGGAATTTTTGTATTGTCATTTCCATGTCTGAGAAGAATGATGTTGGTAATTTAATGGGTATTGTGTTGAATTTGTAGATTGCCTTTGGTAGGATGGACATCTTAACAATGTTGATTCTTCTTTCAAAGTACCAGCTGTTTGTTTTATTGATTTTTTTCTGTGATGTTTTTGTCTTCAGTGTCCCATATTTGGACTTTTACTTTGATGATCTGGATTCTTCTGCTAAAGTTAGGGTTTGGTGGTCTTGTCTTTCCAGCTCCCTTAGGTGATTTGTTAGGCTATTAACTTGTGGTCTTTCCATTTTATTTATGTGTGTTCGTAGAGATATAAATTCCCCTCTTACAACTAATTTCATAGCATCCCAGAGATTTTGGTAAGATGTTTCTTCATTTTCATTTGTTTCCAGGAATTTTTTAGTATCTGTTTTGATTTCTGGTTGACCTAGTAGTCATTCAGCATCATGCTGTTTAGTGCCCATGTCTTTGTGGGTTTTGGGGAATTTTGTTGGTATTGATATTTATGTTTATTCCACTGTGATCTGAGAAAATTCATGTCAGTATTTCAATCTTATGAAATTAGTTTATGCTTGAGGATGTGATCAATTTTGGAGTATGTTCCATGTGGTGATGAGTAGAACGTATATTATGTGGTTGTTGGGTGGAGTGTTTTGTAGGTGTCAATTAAGTCCATTTGGTCAAGTGTCAAGAGTAGATTCCAGATCTGTTTGTTGTTTTTTTGCCTCGATGATCTATCTGGGGTTGTTAGTGGGGTATTTAAGACCCCAGCTATAATAGTGTTAGAATCAAAATCTTTTTTTAGTTTACTTAGTAGTTACCTTATAAACGCTGGTGCTCCTATGTTAGGTACATATACGTTTAGGGCAGACATTCAATCCCTAAGGGATTATGCAGCTTTCAGACCAATTCTACAGGAAATGTTCACAAAGGTTTTAAGCACAGAAGAAAGAAAAGAATGACCACATACTTCCCAAGAGAACAGGAGAACACAGACTCAACAGAGAATACATCGCAACTGCAAACTTGAAAACACATACATACATCAACCCAAAAGTTAAAAGAAAACAAACAAACAAAGAAAAACCTTTATAAGAACCTCATGATGAGGATGAACAATCATATTTCAATAATCAGCCTGAACATTAATGGACTAAATGCACCACAGAATGGCAAACTGATAAAAAACTGTGACCCAGTAATTTGCTGTATACAGGAAATTCATCTCACCACAAAGGATGCACACAGACACAAAGTTAGAGAATGGAAAATGAATTTCCAGGTGAATGAATCACAAAAGAAGGCAGGAGTAACAATCTTAATATCAGGCAAAACAACCTTTAAGCTATCAAAAATTTAAAAAGATATGGAAGGACATTACATAATAATAAAAGTTCAATCTTTTTAGAACTTTTTTAAAAAGAAAAGTTTATCACATTAAAAAATCTGAGTTGTGAACAAGGCATTGCTTAATTTTAACCACAATGTAATTATTCTTTTAATTAGTTATAGTATGCAGCCTATTCATATTTGATGTAATGTCGAAATAATTGGTTTTATGCCTTCTATGATATTTTATTTTCTATTTATGTTATATCACCCTCCCTTCCTTTCCCTTTTTGTTTTGTTTGGTTTTACTAACTTGATAACTTTCCCTTTATCTCTTTTCATTTCTATTTAATTTTAGAGTTCTGCTAAGATTTTTGTTCCCATTAATGATTACATTTTTATTCCTTACGGCCAACATTAAACTTATCTTCTTTTTTTTTTGAGTTGGAGTCTCACTCAGTCGCCCAGACTGGAGTGCAGTGGCCGCTTCTGGCCACTGCAGCCTCGCCTGCTGTGTGTCAACAATCCTTCCGCTTCAGCCTTCCAAGTAGCTGGAATTACAGGTGTGCGCTACCACGCCCGGTTAATTTTTTTGATTTATTGTAGAGATGAGGTCTCGCCAAGTTGCCCAGGCAGGTCTCGAACCCGCGGGCTCAGGCGATTCACTCACCTCGGCCTCCCAAAGCGCAGGATTACAGACTGAGCCACTGAGCCCGGCCAAACTTATGTTCTTTCAAGAACTTTTCCCATGTATCTCTTCCCTAGTCTCTGGCGTGGTTTTGCTTACTTAATATTTTCAGTTCCAGGCTATTACTAGTTTTTTTTTTCTTTTTGTAGTATAGCGTTCCTGTTGTAGTCTAGGAAAACTCAGTATTTATTTAATATTCCTGTTTTAAATATGTGCATATTTATGTCTATATGTACATGCATATGTGAATATGTGCAAGCATACTATACACATACACTCATACATGTATGTATATGTACTTTCATGAGGGAGGAATGTCAGTGTCCACTGGTTCCTCTAATCCTTAATTTCCATCGCACTGAGATTGCTGTTCCAAATCTATTGTTATTTGGTTGTGTTCTTTGTCAAGTATTGTCCTCAGAGAGTGTATATGGGAAGTTTACTTTTTGAATCCTTGCATGTTGAAATGTTTTTCTTTGCCCTTGACAGATGAGTAGTATTTTATCTGGGTGTAGGATTCTTGGATCCGTTTTTCTTAATAGTTGGTACATTATTCTAATGTCTTCTGCATTCCAGAGTTGTAGATGAGAATTCCTTTAGCTAGTCTGATTCCTTTGTAAGTAACTTATTCTGTCTGGAAGCTTGTATAATTTTCTGTTTACTTTTGAAATTCAAGTATTTCCTGGATTCTCTTCCTGGACTTAATGAGAATTTTAATCTGTAGGCTTAAGTCTTACTTCAGATCAGTATAATAAAATATCTAGTACTGTATTCATTTAATTGTAACATCTCCCTCACATGTTCTTTTCTTTTGTTTTCCTCTCTTCTGTCTTTTTAAAATCCCTTTTGGAATTCCTTTTGTTCTCGTGTTAAGCTGCTGGATGTGTCCTTCAAGTCCCCCTTCTCTTCCATGAATTGTTTCTATCTCTTTGTGACATGACCACTTGCAGTAACATTTAATTCATTCAGTTTTCCAAAGAATTAATTTGGTTGTTATCAGTGCCAGTGATTTTTTTAGTTATTCTGTGGAAATCTTAAGTTCTAACTTAAAATCAGTGCTTATACTTCCAGAAAGTCTTTCTTGTATACTTCTAATTTCTCATTGTTTTATTTCTTCTTCAGTAGGCTCATCTCTTGCAGACATTCTATGTGATCTTTTCTCAGGTGAACTAATTCTTTTAAGTTAGTTATTTTTGTTTAGCATTCTCATTGATTTATGTTATCTTGACGTTCATGTAGGTTTTTTAGAATCTATCTGACATTACCAAATCCAAAAACAGTGAAAGGTATGGCAGTTTCTGCCCTGGCATTCTGGTCAGCAGTGAACCAACAAGCCAACAGTGACTGCTCCTTCTCTCCTTTTAGTGCACCCTGGGTGGAAGCAACACTTCTCTGTGGCTGCTGATCTCGGAAGCTACTCATCCTGACAATGCAGCCCTGACTCTCTAAGGCCCCTGTTTCTAATTCTACAAACATGGGGGTGGAGTGGCTGATAGGTACAGCTTGTTTGAAGATGAATAGCTGAGAAGGGCAAGTTGCCCACGAAAACACTTCACAGAATGTCAACATCTTGGTCTTAATAGAAGCCTCAGGGAGAGTCAAATCCTTGTTCAACTACTAAACAAGTCCTATACATTCTCCCTCCTGGAGAGTTCTGGAAAAACTGTGGCCTCAGATGCACTCTGTACACTTTACCAATTCTGCTGCTTAATAGCACACTTATGTTACTCACTAGTTTGACTTAAAGAAACCCAAGCGAATTGGATCCTAATGGTGTTTGAATAATCCTGATGAAGAATGGAGTTGCCAGAGGCATCTGTAGCCATAATACTTCCTTCCTACTGGGTTCAGGTATCTTCACTTCAAGTATACTCTCTGACCACTTATTCTAACTTGCTCTAAAAACCGAAACATTCCTATATTTCCCTTTATTGAGGTAAAAATATCTACTTGTGATAGCTTAGTTATGCTGTGAAGTATTGAGTTGTTTAACTGTTGCTCTATTACTAACTACAACAAGTGCTCGAGAGTTTAACACAGTAATCTTTCATTTGGCTTATGGACAGCTCATTGAGGCTGTGCTCTGGTGGGTGGTTCTTCTGGTCTCAGTTGGACTTACTCAGTGAGGTCTTGGCTGCCTGCTTCAAGTTGATCCTGTGGCTATCTGATGCACGTTGGACTTGGCTGGTTATTTCTCTGCTCTGCATATCTCTTTTTCTCCTCATGGGACCAGTGAACTAAGCTCCACATGCCTTTCTTATGGCAGTGCCAGAGGTACAAGAGGAAATGCAGAAACACATAAAAGCTCTTGAGGCTTACACTCAGAGCCAGCATACAGTCATTACTCCATTATTTTGGCCAAATCTAGTCATGTGACAGAATCCAAAGTCTAGAGGTAGGAGAGGAGGCCTTGCCCAGTGTGGAGCACAGGAGGAGGAGGGTATAGCACTACAACGTTACATGGCAAAGAATGTAGAAATGTGGAGGGATGAAGACTTGGGTCCTGCATTCAACCAACTACAGCTGTTCAAAACTGCTATGCAACATTTCCAACTTATAATGGTACCATAAGGCCGACTTGGAGTTGACCAAGTAGACAAGGATGGGTGAAAGGAGCAATAATCAGTTAAGACAGAAGGAGCAGTCATGGTAGAGGCACAACAGTCTACAAATATGAATGGGGGCAGTTTGCGATTGAGGAGTTGCCTCATATGATTGGATCATTGAAAGCAGTCCTTCTATACTGCCTTTTGCTCCATAGTATTGCTCTTTCCAGTGAGTTGTTAGAACTCCCCCAAGATTGGAATTTCAGTTGTTATGTCAGGAGGAGTTAGTCTGTTGTGTAGTCTGCAGAACATGTTACATAGGTGGCTGCTTTCTCCATTAATGAAAAAAAAATTATCTTGTTTAAAATAGGTGGATAATTTAGCATATATAAGCATATAAGCGGGGCCCCCCAAAAATCAAATGATCTTTTGAAAGGTGGTTCCTTGTAATACAGGCTTCCCTCACTAGGTAAGTGTTCTAGGAACCCATTGGCATCAGTATACCAGCTAATATTGGTGTGAGAGGCTGCATTTGGCTTCAGTGAATTATTTTTGGAGATCCTTTAAATATGTTTGCCCATTTCATTATGGGTAATTTACGAGTGTACCTGCCCACACCTTGCCGAGTGTTAAGCAGTTTTTGACCAAAAATGGCACAGCTTTCATGTTCCACCCTCCCTATTCACCTAGTCTTGCCTTGGATGCCTTTTTTTTTCGTTTCCCCTGATGAAAAACGTCCTCAAAAAGAAATGTTTTGCCAACGTGGAAGAGGTAAAGTAAAAAGCTGCAGAAGCACTAAAAGGCATCAAAATTGATGAGTTTAAAAATTTTTGAGCAGTGGAAAAAGTGTCTTGGTAGGTGTATTGCATCAAATGGAGAGTACTTTGAAGGTGACTGAAGTTTAAACATGTAAGAATAAATGCACAATTAAAAAAAAATAAATTCCAGGCTTTTTGGATCTCCCCTTGGATATTAGTTTCTATGGGCTCTAGTACTCTTTCAATACACTATTCATGCTCTTAGCACTACTCAGTGTATTCTGCCATCTATGCCACATCTAAAACAAACATTAATGATAAATGACATTGATTGGCTTTCAAAAGATATTTAGGCCTTACTCAATGCCACCTCCTCTATGGAGCCTTCCTTGATACTTTCTCCCCCTCTACCTCACCACATTACATCTGCTAAAAGTTCTCATTTCTCCCTCTACTTTCTTTAGCGTGACTTAATATTAAATACAGTGAGTGAATAAGTGAATAAATGAATCTATGTGAATGACTGAATGAGATGCACCTAGACTGTTGTCCCTGTTAGAGAGGTTTTGAGTTATCTTTAAAACTGTATGAGTTTCCCAGGTTTACCGTTTTTTTCTGTACTCATTCTTTTTTTTTTTTTTTTGAGAAAGCAGGATTTATTGCGAGGACAGAGAAGCTCCCACAGTGGGAGGGGACCCGAAGGGGAACTGTACTCATTCTTTAGTGCTTTTATTCAGTTGTTATTCATTGTGGCTAGACATAAGCCTGAATGTAGACCATAAACTGCTGACACAGAGATGAATTGGGCTGGTTCCTCTCTAATGGAATTGCTGGTTTAGTGGGAGAGATGGACAAATGAATGGGAAAAAGACAGTTATTGTGGTAAATGTAAGTCTACTTTTACCACTTCTATTCAACATAGCACTGGAAGTGCTAGCAAGAGCAATCAGGCAAGATAAAGAAATAAATGGTACTCAAGTTGGAAAAGAGGAAATCAAACTATCTCTGTTTGCCAACGAGATGATATTATACCTGGAAAACCCTAAAGACTCCTCCAAAAGACTCCTGGAGTTGACAAATGATTTCAGTGATGTCTCAGGTTATAAAATCAACATACACAAATCAGTAGCACTGCTATGTGCCAGTAGCGACTAAGCTGAGAATCTCAAGAATTTTAGCTGACCCCAAGCTAAAATATCTGGAATATACTTAACCAAGTAGGTAAAAGATCTCTATAAAGAGAACAACAAAACACTGATGAAAAATATCATAGAGGATGCAGACAAATAGAAAAACATCCCATACTGATGGATTGAAAGAATCAACATTGTTAAAATGACCATACCATCCAAAGTAATCTATAGATTCAGTGTAGTCTCTATGAAACTATCAACATCATTTTTCACAGAATGAGAAAAAAGCAATCCTAACATTTATATGGAACCAAAAAAGAGTCCAAACAGCCAAAGCAATCCTCAGCCAAAAGAAAAAAGCTAGACTCATCACATTACCCAACTTTATATTTTATGACAAGGCTCTAGTAGCTAAAACAGCGTGGTGCTGGCACAAAAACAAACACATGGACCACTAGAACAGAATAGAGAATTCAGAAATAAACCCAAATATCTACAACCAACTGACCTGTGACAACACAGACAAAAGCATATACCAGGGAAGGAACATTCTATTCAATAAATGGTGCTGGAAAATTGGCTAGCCACATGCAGAGGAATGAAACTGGATCCCTATCTTTCCCCATATGCAAAAATTAAGATGAATTAAAACCTTAAAATATCAGACCTGAAATCATAAAAATCCTAGAAGAAAAACCTAGAAAAAGCTCTTCTGGACATTGGCATAGGCAAAAATTTATGGCTAAGACCACAAAATAAATGCAACAAAACAAAAATAAATAAGTGGAACTTTTTAAAAATAAAAGCTTCTGCATAGAAAAAGAAATCAATAGAGTAAATAGGAAGCATGAAAGAAAATATTTGCAAAGTATGCATCCAACAAAGGACTAATATCCAGAATCTACAAAGAACTCAAACAAATCAGCAAGAAAAAAACAACTCCATTAAAAAGTGGGCAAATGGCATGAACAAACATCTCTCAAAAGAAGACATATAAATGGTCAACAAACATCTGAGAAAATGCTCAACTTCACTAATCACCAGGTAAATGCAAATTAAAACCACAATGAGACAATGAGATACCATCTTACACCAGTCAAAACGGCCATTATTTAAAAAAATAAAATAAAAAAGTAGATGTTGGTGCAGATACAGTGGAAGGGGACACTTATATGTTGTTGGTGGGAATGTAAATTAGTACAACCTCTATGGAAATTAGTATAGAGGTTTCTCAAAGAACTAAAAGTAGATCTACCATTTAATCCAGCAATCCTACTACTTGATATATACCCAAAGGAAGAGAAATCATTGCACAAAGAAGACACCTATACTTGAATGTTTATTTCAGCACAGTTCACAATTACAAAGATATGGTATCAATCTAAATGCCTAAATGCCTGTCAACTGATCAGTGGATAAAGAAAATGTGATACACTCACACATACACATACATGCACACACACACGATGGAATATTTTAGCCATAAAAAGAATGAAATATTATATTTTGCAGCAATTTGGATGGAATTGGAGATCATTATCCT
Organism: Carlito syrichta; assembly: GCF_000164805.1. Lineage (NCBI taxonomy): Eukaryota > Metazoa > Chordata > Mammalia > Primates > Tarsiidae > Carlito > Carlito syrichta. The sequence continues at coordinate 62,184 of NW_007233041.1, forward strand.
AAGTGAAGTAATGCAGGAACAGAAAACCAAATACCACATGCTCTTACCTATAAGTGGGAGCTAGGCTGTGGGTAACAAAGGCATGTAGAATGGCATAAAGGACTCTGAAGGTGGGATGGGAGGAGGGTGAGGGATGAAAAATCACCTGTCAGGTACAATGTGCACTAGTAGGGGTGATGGGTACCCTTAAAGCTCCAGCTTCTTCACCACTATGCAACATATCCATGTAGCCAAAAACCACTTGTACCCCTAAAGCTCTTGAAATAGAAATGTAAAACAAATATATAAGATACAGGTACGTCCACACTGGAGCTTAGACAAGAGGCTTTAGACTCAGGCTGCCTTCCACTGGGGCTTCCTTAAAAGGGACAATCTGAGCTGAGTTGTGAAGGCTAACTAGCAGTTAGAGGCATGATGGGGATGAAAACAGAGAATGAAAGAATAAACCAAAGGGTTCAATGCACAGGGAAAGAAACATCAAGGCAAACTTCAAATAATTCAACATTGCAGATTAGAGAAAGCAAGGGTGGGAATAGCCAGAAAGGAAACTGGAGATGGACACATTTGCATAACCAAGGGTCTTTTAAGCCCTGCTAAGTATTAGACTTTGTCCTGAAGTTTGTGAGTAGCAATTTGTAGGGTTTTAACTAGAGATTGATATAACGAATTTTATTTCATAAAGTTTGCCCTGAGCACACTATGGAGAATAAATTAGAAGGCAAGAGGGCTATAGGGAAGATATATAATGAAACAACTAATTGTACAGCATGATAAGGCCTGTAGTAGAAGATATACTCCATGCTCTGAAAGATCACAAGAGGAGTACCTAACCTAGAACTGGAGTCTCAGCCTAGGCTAAAGTCAGAGTTTGAATTATCAGGGTCAGGAAACTGGGATGAGTTTCTCCAACAGATAGGACAGGGCAAAGTGTGCAAGGACATGAATTTTTTTCAGGAAACTGCAAATAATTTGTTATTGCTAGAATGTACGATATTAAGCATGAATTGATGAGAAATAAAGCTGGAAAGGAAAACACCTTCCAGCATTCAACTCTTCTTCCTATTAAATATTGCTTTAGACTGGGATGACCATGTCATTTATAATTTCTGACAAGCACTTTAAAATACTTTTGTATTATAGAGAATTTTGAACATGTAAAGTGGTATAATGAACACCCATGAACTCATCACTCAGTCCCAACAACCAACAACAGCACCTGGCAATTAGCCACATGCTATTTACTTCTCCTTTTCATGTTATTTTGAAGCACATTCAAAATATATGTTCTCAAACTTAAAAATTTTAGGATCTATCTCTAAATAATGAAGAGCCTTTTATTTTGAAAAACATAACCACAACTACCAAAATCATATCTAAAAGTGTATAGTAATCCAATTGTATCAAATAACCAATCAGTTTTGTAATTTTTAACTATCCCACAAACGTCATCTAAATATAGATGTATGCATATATTTATATACATTTTGTTTCATCAGGATAAGGGCTGAGACTTTTGAAAGTGAAAGGCAGTACTATTTTAATTAAGAGGTGTGCATGGAGACTTTTGCCTTAACAGGGATGTTTACTAATCTATGTTGATTTATTCCTCTTCTCCAAGACTACTACAGATGTCTGGGCAGATATGTGGCAAAAAATAAAGGAAGCCTAACTCAAATTACTGATTCTGCTCTTCTTTTCTTAGTTCTCTCTGCTCACTGGTGTGCAAATGGACCTACTCGGCAGAGAAAGGCTGGGATGGCAGTTTCTGGAAGATGATTGGTTTGGAAGACTTGGTTGCAGATAACTACAGAAAAATAGGTAAGAGAAAAAAAACAAAGTAGTGTGTTTATGTGTATGTATATATGAGGATATCAGTGGGTTTTGTTGTTGTTTGTATTTTTGTTTCTTCTTTTTGCATACATTAAAACACAGGAATACAGCTGAATCAGGTACAATGGGTAGGCCATGACTAGTAGACTTTTGCCTTAGGGTTTATATGAATTGAGTGGAGATACATGCTATGAAATTCAGCATTGAAATATAAATCAGAAATTGGACTAGAAATTGAAGAAGATACTTGCATGGAGCGGCTTGAGAACCACACGATCAAGGGGCTGTATATGGTCCCTGTCCAGTCAGTTGTTGGAAAATAGTTTTGTGAATTAGGTTCACAGGACAAGGCAAGGCTATGGACAGGAAAATTCGAATAATCCAGAACAAGACAGGAACTGAAAAATGGGCCGGTGGTTCCTGACTAAGGCCTTAGTGTCCGAGTCTTCCAGTTTTATGTGGCACTGATTGGATGGTAAAGCGTGCCTTCTACATCCCAAGCATGTTCCTGTGTGCTTTCACCTACCTTGTTTCATGTTGTTTTTACAACTACTAACCAAAGCTCTGGTACCCTGTTTACAGATGAAAATCACAGAGATGAGTAATCTTGTATAACTGTTCAAAAGCAGTGCATGGTAAGTCAGGATTGAAAGCCTCCCAGTGGGAGATCCTAGAAGGAGCTAATATTTTACTGGAACACAAATTTCAACTTCAATTACTTGTTCAAGCAATTTTTTAAAAATTTTATTTTAAAAGTGTGGGGTACAATTCAGGGAGTAATTTTAAAAATTTATATGCAGAAAAAAAAGTTAGTTGTCCTTTGCTGTGTATTCCCAGGGTAGATTGAAAATAGCTTTATTAGAGTACATATTGATGGCTGTTTATGTGTCTTGATTCTTCACTTGACTGTGGTCTCTTTGACATAAGAATTCTCACTTATTTACCTTTGTATGCCAAGTACTAGCACAGGGCATGGCATATTTTCAAAGCTAAATAACTATTTGACTGGTAAGTGGGTAAACTAATGATTGAGATGGTTGACACAGGGATGTTGGCACTTTTTGCTTTTAAAAGCTGTAATGATATTTACCAATTTCAGCAACATCTTTGGCAACTTAGGTCCAACTTCAACTCTGATTTTCTGATTATTTTGACATTTTTCTGTTCTTCTTTCCTGCCTCACACAAGACACATGTTTAATTAGCATATGAGCTCTGCTAATAGGGCAATGCCTACAAGAAATATTCATTAGCAGTTCATAATGTTAATCTAGCAGCAAATTTCCAGAGTAACTTTATTAGATTTTGCCTCTTAAATTAATGTGTTTTTAATGGATGAACTAAGGAGACATGTCGTTAAGTAGAATATTGCTGTACATGAATTAAGGTTTACCCATTCATCAAAAGTAATTGTGTGATGTTTCCTTTGATTTTCATTTCTGGTGACTTGGGCTTGTAGTTTTAGTCTGAACCAAAGTAGAAGATATTTAAGAGAGTGTTTATTCTCAGTTGTGACTTTCAGGAACTCCTCTGAAAGCTGCCTTCAGATATTCTTTTGCAGTTCTTGGAACTTTGAGAAATGAATCTCGGAAGCCTCCCTATGAAGTGTTAAACATTTCCAGTGGCTTCATTGCCCGTCAAGATATGGGCAATATAGTGCAAAACCTTTTAGCAGATTTGAGCATTGAGCGTCCTGAATTTGAACATTAATACAATTACCATAATTCGCTCCATGTGGAGCTTTTAGCCAAGTCTTTACCAGCCTTCCTGGGCTCATGCAGTAAATAAATGCTTTCCCCGAAAACTGAACACCTCAGCAAGCGATGGTCTTATGGAGGAATGTTTTTGAATTAAATTATTTATGAAGTGTAAGTTAAGGATCAAATGCAATATTTATATGGTGCATTTCAAGGACAGGAGAAGAAATTTACAATGTTTTAAGTAACCACATGAAGGTTTCCAAAGCTAAAATGTTACTACCTAATTAATTCCTTTTTTCAAAGAGATATTGCATGATTTGGTTTGAGAACAATTCACAAAGTAAGGAAAAAATTAGCTTAATGAATCAAAGGAATATAGAAATTCTTTACAATTGAAACTTCACTAGGTGATTTAATGCTCAGAATTTATGGAGAAAACCCAAATCCAGTTTTTTGGTAGGGGATTATCTACCCCTACCAATAAAACAATCTGTGTCCAATAAAATGATCTATGTCAATAAATTTTGACCTTCAATTTCATGTGAATCATTCCCAGGTTACCTATCTAATCCTAAAAATCTATCAAAAGGAAACAGGAAGGAAGAGATCAGCAGGAGAAAGGACCCTCACAAAGATAAGCAGCATCCCACCTGTTCTAATCGATTATCCAGGCGCTCTTTCAGCAAACCCCAGGTGCCATTTTAATTCCTGGGAAAAACGCTTTGTTGTATTATTGGAGTAGGCCACTTAATGAAAATTGGTGTGTACAGCATAACTGAATTATAGGGCATTTGTTTGCATTTCTGACTGAGCTTTGTTATATAAAAGGATTCTTCATGTTAGTGTATAGATCATTCCTTATTTAGAATCAGGGAAGCTAGGCAAAGAACAAACATAAAACCGAAGTGGAGCAGAGGCAGAAATAAAGATAAGGCCTATGTGGAGGAAGACAGCTTCTTGAGGGAAGGGAAGGGAGGCTACCTTTTTTTTTTTTTTTTAAAGAAAGCAGGATTTATTGAGAGGACAGAAAAGCTCCCATAGCAGGAGGGGGCCCGAAGGGATTGCCCTGGGAGGCTGCTTTTTAAAACTCATTTTTCCTCCCCCTATCTTTTAGGCATGGGACACCGTGGGCACAATAATCTGGCACACTGTAGATACTGAAATATTTGTTGAATGAGTGAGGATTTGATAAATAAGTCCCCTCTTAGCTTCAGTTGTCCCTCACATTCACCATGTATCTTGTGAATTAAATGGTACTACTAGGTGACAGAGAGATAATTGATTCCATAAATTCGGTGTTCACAGTCATCTTTTGCAAACACTTTCCATTAATACTTAAGAAGAGATCCTTGTGTAAAATACATCCCAAGCTGAATGATAGCTGCATTCCAACTTCAGACCTGCAGTAAATCTCTCGGGATCTTTTCTGTGACAGAAAATATCACAGACTCTTATATATACACACACACACACGCACATGCACATGCACGCACAGCCACATACACACTGTCTCTCTCTGTCTCACATACATACATACATGCGCGCACACACACGCAACCAAAAATCTAAGAATATAGTTTAGATGCCGGGCTCAGTCTGTAATCCCGCGCCTTTGGGAGGCTGAGGTGAGTGGATTGCCTGAGTCCGCGGGTTCGAGACCCACCTGGGCAGCAAGACCTCATCTCTACAATAAATCAAAAAATCAGCTGGGTGTGGTAGCGCATGCCTATAATTCCGGCTCCTTGGAAGGCTGAGGCAGAAGGATCGCCGGAGCCCAGCAGGTCGAGGCTGCGGTGGGCGGGAGCGGCCATTGCACTCCAGTTTGAGTGACAGAGTGAGACTCCAACTCAAAAAAAAAAAAAGAATATGGTTTAGGAAAGAAAGTTGGGAATTTTTCTCTTCCATAGAGTAAAATAAACCCAAAAGTAACTGAAGCTACATTTTAGATATTTTTGTTCTATAGGCTTAAAAGTGAAAGTAAAGAATCTTGAGTAATGCCAGGTACTTGTTGGGGACATAAATGTGCCAATATTCACCCCTGTTTCCCTCTTAGTACACATTTTCCTTTGAGTACTTTTTTCACACAGAGAAACCAACAAAAAGTAATTTGGGGCAAGATTGGATGAACAGGGAGGTGGGGCATGGGGGTCATGGCATTTTGGGTCAAAAACTGCTGAACACTCAGCACAGGGTAGGCAGTTACACTCATAAACCTCCTATCATGAAATGGGCAAACACATTGAAAGAATCTTAAAAAAAAATTCACTGAAGCCATACGTAGTCCCTCACAGCAACACTAGCTGATACACTGATGCTAATGGGTCTCTGGAACACTTACTTACCTAGTGGAAGAAACCTGTACTACAAGGGGCCTGCCTTCCAAAACCAGTTGAGAGCAATTAATAGAGCCACCTACGTCAAAGTATATAGTCGGCTGAATTAAAGAGCATAGGAGCTCTGCCTCTTTTTGGCATCTGGCTGGACTTTCGGGCCTGCATGGTACTCACTTACCCACTCATTGGCAGGCCAAGCCGTTGAGACAAAGAACAGAGAAATCTGGCCATACTTGCCTGAAGCAAGCTCCACTTGCTCTGCTAAATTCATGAAGTCTCAGAGAGCCCACTGACCTGAGTGAGTACAGGTGGTTCAAGAAGAGAGTAGTAGGCCTTTTCTGCTGCTGTAATAGCATACTGAGGCTGGGTAATTTATACTGAATAGAGATCAGTTTGGCTCATGGTTTTCTCCAGAAACATGAGGAATCCAAGGGTATGGTGCTCACATCTGCTTGGCATCTGGCAAAGGGCCTTCGTATTTCATCATTCCTATGTCAAAAGATGGAAGGACAAGAGAGTGCATGGAGAGTGAGAGAGGCCAAGAGGGGACTGAACTCCCTTTCATCAGGAACCTGCTCCTGAGGTAAAAACTTAATCCATTCATGAGAGGAGATCCCTCATGGCCTAATCTCCTCTTAAAAGTCTCACCTTTTAATACTATTACAATGGCGATTAAATTTCAACGTGCGTTTTGTAGGGGACAGTCAGACCATTGCAGCGACACATGCCAAGACTTCATGGACTCTACTTCAGGGCTGTGACCCCACTTCCTGTCTATCATGACCTCATTGATGTTGTGTTCTTTCAAGTCTCATGGATTAGCTAAGTGATTCCCCCTCCTATGTGAGCAGGAATCCCCCCAAACCCATAATTTATTTATAAAAAAATTGTTCTTTATAAATTTATCTTAAAAATTCTTACATGTTTAAACTTTAGTCACCTTCTAAGTACTCTCCATTTGATGCAATACTCCTATTGAAATATTTTTTCCATTGCTTAGAACAATTTTGAATTCATCCATTTTGATGCCTTTTAGTGCTTCTGCCTTTTGTTTTTGTTTTTTTTTTTGGTTTCACCTCTTCCACATTGGCAAAACATTTCCCTTTGAGTACTTTTTTCATACGGGGAAACCAAAAAAGAGTCGTTTGGGGCAAGATTGGATGAATGGGGAGGTGGGGCATGGGGGTCATGGTGTTTTGGGTCAAAAACTGCTGGATACTCAGCACAGGGTAGGCATTTACACTCATAAACCACCTATCATGAAATGGGCAAATACATTGAAAGAATCTTAAAACAAAAAAATCACTGAAGCCATGCACAGTCTCTCACAACACTAGCTGGTGCATTGATGCCAATGGGTTCCTGGAATACTTACCTAGTAGAGGAAGCCTGTACTACAGGTACCTGTCTTCCAAAAGAAAACTCCGGTTTTTGGGGGTCCCCCCTCACACATGGAATAAGTATGATTACGGAAGCAGGAGATGCAAGTGTTCACATCAATACTGCTCCATCTTGGAGGAGAGAAGAGGAAGTTCCCTTGTGGAAGCATACCTAAGGGGTTTCCATCAACAGTATGTGTCATGACCAGTGTTGGAAGCCTGCATTCAGTGATGCCACCTATAGTTGTGGGCGCTATAAAATCCTTTTAAAGCTATTAATACCCAATGTTCTGAATTTTTCCAATGGAACTGGACATGTTTGCAAGGACTCATCCATTCATTCTTTAGGGTGTGAGGCTTGTTTTTTCATTTTGATGTGAATAAGCAGTGGAATTTGCTGTTCTCATTTCTGTCCTCAGAGTTTTGCTGAACTGCTACTTCAATTTTGTATCAAGTGATATAGGTGCTAATTTTACCAATTTATATTGGGAGGATTGGAAAACTTTTTGCCACAGGTAATCTCAGCCTTTTCTAGGCTCTTTGGGACCTATCACACCATTACCACCTGTGTCCTTAGGGAGGCCATCCCTGTGAGTTCTTTGGACCGAGCTTTGTCTTTGCCCTTTGCCCTGAGCTTTTGATCTCACCTCATCCTCTTATCACCCTTCTCATTCCTGTCCACATGATAGAACCTCATATACAGCAAAACCTTGACAAGCAATTACCTCGCATTAAAAATTCTTGCATGTTTAAACTTTAGTCACCATCAAAGTACTCTCCATTTGATACAATACGCCTATTGAAATGCTTTGAAGCTAAGTACCTGTCCTCTGGGTATTGAACTGCCTTAGTTTGCTCTTTAAAGCCAAAATTCTGCCTGATAGGGAATGGCTCAGAAATCTCCATGCCAGTTAGGAATCCACTAGTCATGCATCTCCCAGTCATACTCACTGTCTTCTATGTGCCAGGTGCTGGGCTAAGTACCGGGAATACAAAAATGAATTCATTATGGTCTAGCCCCTTGAGAATCTCACATCTGCTAGGGGCAGGAGTGAATACATCAATAATTTCAAAGTTTTCCAATAAGTCTACAGATATCCAAAGTACCATAGAGAAATAGAGCCGGAAGTTCCTGGCACTGGCGGTGGTGTCAAGGAAATATTCTTTCAAGGAGACATTTGAGATGTGTCTGAAAAATACAAATGGTAGTTTACCAGGAAAAGAGGCGAGGTGGCTTCCAAGGCAGAAGAAATAGCACAGGCATAGGATAGGAGGCCTAGAAGAGCTTAGTGTATCTATGAACTGTTGATTATGTCTGGAGCTCAGCAGATCTGGGGTGAGTTAGGGAGGAGTGGTGGAGGGTGAGGTAGGATAAGACGGGCTAATTTCAAATGGGACTGCTATACCTCCTTGAAAATAGGCCATTGGCAAGAGACTCAACATAGCTGTAGTTGTTCCATTCCTCTCAAAAGATTATTCTAGTTACTACTCTTACCAGTTCTATAAATAAAACTGAGGGCAACAGGGGCCATTTTAGAAGTATTGTAGCTCTGGTGAAGGTAGGCGCGTGCGTGCGTGTGTGTGTGTGTGCACGCGCACATGCGGGCGCCAAACCCATCTCTTTCCTATAGCTACATAGGTTGCCCTTTAGCTACCCTCCCTTCCATAAAGGTTTGTTGTGGAGCTGAAGATATCAGGTGTCACAGGGCAATGTGGTTTACGAAGTCTGTGGAAACGTGAGCTTTTATCATTTTTTTAAAGTGCACCTTGCCGTCTTGAGGACAGGAATATTCACTCCTCCAACCTGCTGTTCTGACACTGTGGTCCCACCCCATAGATTCCCAGAAGTACTGTTTCAGCTGCTGGCCATTCCAGGAATAGCCCTGCAGAGCTAGAAGGGCAAGGGAGCAGTGATGACCACATCATGGTGATGCGAGGTAATTGCTTGCTGAGGTTTTGCTGTGTATAGGTTTTCATGGAACTGCTCCTCCTTTCGGTAGGATGTCTGGAAGATGTCTGAGAGCCCTCTCAAAAGAAGGTCAACCCCCAACTTCTCTTTCTACTGCTGAACAATCTGTGAACAACATATTACTCTAATGCCCTCGTTTTATAGATAAAGGACTGAGACTCGGGGAGGTGATGTGGATTTCCTTCATCCTGCAGCATTTTAGTGACGGAACTGAGACCAGACACCAGGTCTTCTGACCCCTAGGCTTGTGGTTGTTCCAGTACTCCATGCTACTTTATCCTGTTTGAGTTTTTTCAACAACTTTGGAACATTTAGCCAGTCTAGATACTGTCATATGAATGCACCTACTGCTGGAAGAACATCACTGAGAGAAAGCCCTGCATGGGTGAATCACCAAATCCATTGTCCAGTCTGCAGCCATGCAATTTCAGGTACTGGACTTGGCCCGAGTAGCCAGAGATTTGGATCTAGGAATATACCAGTCAAGTTCTTAAGTGAGTTCTTAAGTGACTGATGTAGATAAACTGAATAAATAAGTAATACATTAGCAGTTGCCCATTTTAATAGTTAAGAGATTGTTCACGGGGTCACATGGGCTTGACTTCAATTCTGGCTCTGTCATCTGCAAGCCCTGCAGTCTCTGCCATATGTCACTTTGGGTGAAGTGCTTGATCTTTCTGAGCCTTAATTAGTATATTATGAAGATTAATAAGTATATTATGAGGATTAAAGGAAATAATGCAGGTGAAGCTTCTAGCACACAGTAAATCTTCTGAAAATGTCACAATGACCATCTATTCCTCTGTCCACAGATTCCTTTCTAGGTGATAGGTTATCTGCCAAAACTGGAAACCCTTAAATAATTCTAGGTAGTTACTGCCAATTTCTAGATTTGGGAATGCCTTTTTCTGAACTTTACCTTTGGGTTCACACAGCCTTTTACCAGGCAAAATATAATAAAGCTAATTAGATCTGCTTCTAAATCATATTCACATTTCAGTTTTACCTCCTTGGGAATTATCTTAATTGGAAGTATAGGTTTTTCTAGATTCTTTGGTTCTATGTGACTGTCAGTCTTTAGCATTTTTCCATGAACAGAAGGGTATATATCCATAGGCAAACCAAAAGCACAGGGCTGGGTCAGGCGTGGTGGCTCAAGACTGTAATTCCCAGCACTTGGGAGGCCGAGGTGTGGGGATGTCTGAGCCCATGGGTTTGAGAATAGCCTGCGCAACTTGGCGAGACTTCATCTCTACAATGAATAAAAAAATTAGCTGAGTGTGGTAGCGTATGCCTGTAGTTCTGGCTACTTGGAAGGCTGAGGCAGAAGGATCACCTGAGCCCAGCAGGTTGACACTGGGATGACTGTGAGTGTGCCACTGCACTTCAGCCTGGGCAATGGAGTGAGACTCCAACTCAAAGAACAAAACAAAACAAACAAAAAGAAAACCACAGGGCTGGATGTAGTGGCTCACACCTGTAATACCAACATTCTGGGAGGCCGAGGTGGGAGGATTGCTTGAGCCTAGGAGTTCGAGACCAGCCTGAGCAACTTGGCGAGGCCTCATCTCCACAATAAATAAAAAAATTAGCCAGGTGTGGTGGGGCACGTCTGTGGTTCCAGCTACTTGGAAGGCTGAGGCAGAGGGATCACCTGAGCCCAGCAAGTTGAGGCTGTGGTAGCTATCATGGTGCCGCTGCACTCCAGCCTGTGCAACAGAGTAAGATTCTGACTCAAAAACAAAGCAAAGAGAGTATTTTGACCATCTCAGTCATTTTTTATATTCATGCCTTGCTGGATACCCCTAACTGAAAACAATAAGTTATAGATGTGATCTTGGAGCCTCTGAGAGTAAAACTGAACTGTTACTCAGAAATAGGAAAGGGTCATACATAATTCTAGTTTTCTAAGCTTGGTTCCTAAAAACTGTTGACTGATGTCCTTAATGGTAATGATACAAGAGATCTTAGTTTTGGTTATTAAGCATATAATGTGAAAGAGGATATTATTAGAAACCAGTCCAGTTCACTGAGAGTAAGTCCTGCTAACCTAATTGTAGGTGCTGCCTTTTCTTGAAATTCATTTCTCAGAAATGTTCTCCCTCTCTGGGTTGTTAATGCATAGTCCAAGTGCCAGTAGTGCCTGGTGCTTAACGTCATGTCGATCTGCTTTTGTATCTTCAGCAAGGCTGTCAGATTTTTAAGGCTGTTTATCTCCTCTGCATAGCACCACCACAGAATACGTGTTTGATGAATGCATACATGTATGGGGGAATTGACATCCAACACAGAATTCTCGATTTGCCTACACAACCCAGTCACCCACCATTAATTCCGGATAGTAACTTCTCCTTTGGTCCTCTCCCTCTCAGTTAAAGTCCCTGTTGGTCAGGACCCAAATCTACAAGTCATTCCTGATGCTTCTCTTTCTCTTACACCTTACATTTAAGCCATCAGAACCATCTGTTTGTGCTCCAAAATGGACCCTGAATGAGGCATTTCTGTCCCTGTTCACTGTTATCATCTTAATTTGAAGCACTTTAATCTCCTGTTGGATTAGTGTGCCAGGATCTTAAATGGTCTCCTTGTTTTTGTCCTTCCCTCTGGTAATCCATTCTCCCCACGGCAGCCAGAATGATATTTTTAAAATGTACATCAGATCATGTTACTCTCCTGCTTAAGTTCCTCCAGTGGCTTTCCATTGCAATTGGGGAAAAAAAAAACAAAACAAAACTTACCTCCCTGCCATGTTCAACAAAGTCATACGTGATCTCCTCTTTGACTTTCAGTGCTTATCGTGCCCCCACTTATTCACCATCCAACCACGATGACCTTTCTGTCCCTCAAGCATTTCCAGTGTGTGTTGCTTTTGCATTAACTCTGCCCTCTGTCAGTCATGGCCCTTCTCAAAATAGTCACATGGCTTTCTCTTGCTCTTTGTACAGATCTCAGCTGAAAAGTCATCAGAGAAGAGCATTCCCTTAGCACCCGAGCTAACACTCTCTTCTCCCACTCTAGCAGTGTTCTGTTGCCCTGTTGTATTTTCTTCTTAGCATTTGTCACTACCCAGAATTAATCAGTCACTTCTAGATGCTTCATCAATATTAACTTGTTTAATCTCCTTAACAAGTCTAGGTTAAGTACTATTCTATTCATCGTACTGATGAGGAAACCAGGGCACAGAGAGGTTAAATAAGGTCACATGGTAAGTAGCAGATCCAGAGATGGGTTTGCTTCAGATCCTGCACATCTGACCACAGGGCTGCACAGCCTCCTAGGCCTGGGCTGCACTCATATACCTGTGATGCTCAGATCAAGATCAGTGGGGCCCCAGTCCTGTGATCCAATGATTATCTGAAGTCGTGTTTTCCATTCTGGGCCTTTTGTTTATAAAGATGACTAACATAAAAGTAGTGCATCTAAAGGAGAGTAATCTGGATCAAAAAGGTAATTTAGGGTCAGTGAACTTGAGAAACAGTTGAACTGTCCTGGGTCATCTAATCTCACCTGCCCAAAGCCAAGATATTAGTAAATGCTGGATCTAGATATTCCCATCCAGAGATGTCTGATGCCAATGTCCCTCCTCAGTGCTGACTTGAAATTACTCAAGATCACAGAAGATAAGTGCTGTGCCAGAGTTTCCTTCCTCCCTTTCTTTGAAATAGCAAGGGAGAAGAAGCCTGAGGATGTAGCTTTTGGAAGATTAGAACCACTTCATCTCTGAAATTCTAGAAGAATGAGTGGACAGTATGACGCCTTGCAAAACTTTCTATATTTTCATCACATTAAGATTCACTACTTGGTTTTGGATTGTTTTTTTCTTTTTCTTTTTTTGAAAGTTATTAACTTGGGACTTCTAGATCTTAGTTGGGTATCTGACCTCATGCGTTATTGTCATCCATTTAATTCAATGTTCTTGAAAGGCAGCCCTTTTAAATGGCTGGCCCTCTCTATTGCATATGACACATCATAGTTCTTCTGCTTAGCATCTCTCAGTCACACAGCTGGTAGGTAATGACTTTGGTCTCCCAGGTAGCCCGCATCTCTGACTCTTTCGCTCCTCAGCAGTGCCCTCCACCCCAGTTCTGTGGAGTTTTGACTTCGAGGTACCTATGACCTTTTCATTTTCCCAGCATGGGTTAACCTTTCTGAGAATCTGCATCTGAGGGCTACAGTGGTCAGGGTGGCAGGTCACCGGTTGACTAATGGCCTTCTCCAAGGCTTGCTGGCAGACGCTGCCTTGCCGTGAACCCTATTGATCCCAGAAGCTTGCCTGCTGCTCAGACAGCCTCTGTGGGCGTGAGGAGGTGATGAGTCATGGACCCACCCATCTGCTCTTGTGGCAGGAGAGTGAAGATTATCTCTTTGTGGTATTGTAAAACCTAGAAAGACATTTAAAATTCCGTTAAATTTTCATACCCTTTTAGCTGTTGAAATGTACAATCTATTAGGAGGGGGGAAAAAGCCTCCTGCAATTTTTCCCCCACTGCCCTTACTTCAGAGGCTACTTAAGGGACCAGGTAATGATTTTACAGTGTTTATTAATACTTCATGTTCTTCTTACACCCCACCCCCCACCCCACCATTCTTTTCTACCAGGGGCTATGCATTTGCCTTTATATTGAAAGTACAGAAACTGCTAGGGTATCTTTAAGATAGGGAGCTTTTGTGATGGCACTATGTTGCTCTGTTATGGACATTGTGTGTAGAGCTCTGTTGCTGACTTACAGCTGTATCAGGGACAGGGGATGTACTTACATTTAAAATGCACTTTGGGGTAATGAAAAGAACATGAGTGTTGGAGCTTGATAGACATGAGTTTGAATTCCGGCCCTGCCATTTACTAGCCGTGTGACTGGTATCATGCAAGTTACTTAACCTGAGGTCCTCGGTTCAACCACCTGCCCCATGGGGAAAGTAATACCTCTATCTGGTAATTTTCATGACCTCACACAGAGATCTCTTAATGCCGGCCTCATGGGAAAGATCTTGATTGATCAGAGTACCCAGATTATTTTTGGTTTCTCCTAGTTGTTCTGAATAATTACTTTTATTTTCTCTGTCTCTCATGGGCATCATATTGAGCAACTGACAAGGTATCTCTCCCTGCTTTGGCTGCGCGAGAATTGAAAGCAAACTTAAGACTCATCTGGGGTGGACTTGGAAGCCGTTGGTGTACATCTTTAACCTCACTTCAATTCCTTTTGTTCCCATCTTTGGTTTTTATTTAATCTTTAATCCCACTTACCATATTTTATCTTTGCCCATTAGTTCTAAGCTGCCTGAAATGTTTTCTAAGATAAGGTAGCACATAGAATAATATCAGGAACATAGTAGGTAATCAATGATGTTTGGTAAATGAATGAGTAAGTAAGGGTTAGAGGATGCATATGCAAACATGCTTTAGAAGAGAGTTAACACAAATGAAAGAGGAGAAGATAAGGAGTTTGTGCCTTTGAGATACTCAAATAAAAACACAAAAGAGACAGTTGGGTCTATGCTGAGAAGACAGGCTAGCAGAGATTTGGAAGTCCTCAGCATTGATATTTGAAGCCATAGATATGAGTGAGGGGCTCTAGAAGGAGAAGAGAGACGGATCCGGGAGGAAGCTGTGAAGGATTCTATCATCAAAGGCCAGGCAGAGGCAGATGTGTCTGGAAAGAGGCTAGGATGTGTCTGCCAAGGGGAGGGAGGTGATGAGGCCAGGAGAGCTTAGAATGGGAGGGGACAATCCTCAGGGATGTGGAGAGAGGACATGAGATGAGGACTGGACACTGTCCATCTGCTATAGCGACTTGGGACCCTTAATGAAAGTCACTTTATCATAATAGTGGGGCAAATGGGTAAGGGTGAGGAGTAAATAATAATTACTACAGTAGCTACAACTAACATTTACTAAGCACAGCCACTGTGCCAAGTGCTTCACGTGGACTGTCACATTACAACAACATGAGGCATGAGGCATGTTGCCATGTTATCCCATTCCCCTTTTTTAAAGAAGAGAAAAATATGGTTTAAAAAAGATTTGCCAAAGGTCATACAGCTGTGTTCAAGCCAAGGCAGTCAGATGCCAGAATCCAGCCTCCTTGACAAGAAAATGGAGCCAGCAAGTTTAAACAATTCTTAGGAAATTTGTTTGAGAGGAAAAGAAAGACAGATGAGGGAGTCACTAGGGGAGAAAGGCAGTTGACAGTAGATGGAATCTTCTGTTATTTGTTTTGTTGATGGTTGGAAGATGGAGGAGATTTGAGCATGTCTAATTGCTGATAAGAAGGTTCCAGTAGTGAGTGGTCAGTTGCTGGGACCCAGAGAGAAGGGAGAATCAGTACTGTGAGTGTTCAGAGAGGGCAGGAGGGATTGGCCTTGGGATATACCCATTCTATCTTTATAGACAAGAAGAAGATGAAGATGGGTGCAGATCTAGGGAGCTGTGTGTGCTCAGAAGTGGAAAGTTGAGGGATTTCCCTTAACGTGGCTTCTGTTTTCTGTGTGAAGTAGGAGGTGAGGTGCTCATCTGAGAGAGTGGTAGAGAAGTTTGAGGAGGATGAAAAAAGATCAAAATAAAGTTACAAAGAATGGGGAACTTGGTGGCTAGAGAAAACTTGGAGGATTGTCAGATGGTGCTGAGACCCCTGATGAGGGGTGGTGATGAATTTATTATGAATCTGCCCTGTGGTGTGATTTTCTCCAGCTGCACTTGGCATTCTGATTGCAAGCACAGAGAAAAGGGTTGTTCTTTTGTTTTGCTAATCTTCATGTATAGTAGTAGTCTGTTCTGCAAGCCCCTGACACCGCCCTCTCCTCTATGCCCTATATTGAATCAGTTACCAAGCACTGTCAGTCTTACGCTCTAAATACTTCTGTAATCTTTGAACTTTCTCCACCTTTAAATGCTACCAAGTCTGTGTTCCTATAATCTCTCATCTGGATTACGCAGCAGGCTTCTAACACCTGTCATTGAAGGGGAACTTGTCATACCCAATCCATCCTACTCACTGCAGCCAGCATGAACTTTTTATAATGAAAATCTAATCCTGTGACTTACCAGCCTAAGCCTTCCCAAGTCTTTCCAGGGCTCTTAGGGCAAAAAACCCAAAAACCTCCTCTCCATGTCCTCCCCTTCTGGCACTGTTTTTTCCTTTGATCTCTGACCTCTAGTCACCTGCCTCCTTTTCCGTTCTCTGCATACACCCCTCGCCTTCACCACAGGACCTGCTCTTACAGTCTTATTGTCTTTCTTCCAACGTCAAGTCTGTGTTCTAGGCAGAAGAAGGACACAGTGGGCAAAAGTGTGTATTTTCATGGACTCTGCTTCCATTTCTGTGTTATCTCTGACACCCTACAGTCTCTTCTGCCTGCATCTCACTAGCCCGGACTGTATTACATGAGTATCACTATCTGCAAGGGAAGCTGGGAAAAAATCAATTTTTCATTGGTCACATTGATGCCTTCCATAAGAGAGTTGTGCTATTAAAAAAGAAGAGGAGGATGGGGATTCAGTAGGCAACCTGGAGTCCTGCCTTCAGTGAAAAGGTGTTTTCCAGATGAGGAGTAGAGTGAAGGGTTCAGTAGTGAGTGTTCCGTTGCTGAGACCCAGAGAGAAGGGAGCATCAGTACTGTGAGTGTTCAGAGAGGGCAGGAGGGATTGTAACAGCATGTACATGGTTCAGAGCTGAGCATTGTGATGTGGGAAGAAGGTGATGGAACATTGTGCATGAGGTAGGGAAAGGGAGAGATGAAGCTAGCGAAGTAGGTAGGGACTGAAAAATCTTAATACCTTTCCATGCCAGGCTGGGAAGCTTAAACTTCAGCCTGTGTGGTAATAGTCTTCCAGTGCGGGCTTATGCCCCAGGTGTTGTCAAGCAAGATGATCCGTTGAGTAGGGAGAAAAATTTTAGAATTCCTATTTATATTTATTTTTATTTCATTCTTTTAAAATTCTACTTTCTATATGCTTCTTGACATATATTCACACCTATAATCTATAAATTCCATAGTACATGTATATAGTTTAAAAGTAAGCAATGGACTTGTGTTGGGAATCCATGCTAATGACTTTTTTATCTGTGGCTCACACAGTCAGAATGTTTAGAAACCATTGCATTAGGCATTAGGGAACTGTTGAAGGATTCTCAACAAGGAAATGGTGTGGTCCAAATTGGAGCCAGTCCAGTTAGATTTTTTTTCCCCTATAGACCATAGAGTTCTTTTAATTATAAAATTATAATAATAATTTTTTTAACTTCTTTTTTTTTTTTAGAGACAGGGTCTCACCAAGTTGCCCAGGCTGGTCTCGAACCCCTGGGTTTAGGAAATCCTCGCCTTAGCCTCCCAAAGTGCTGGGATTATAGGCTTGAGCCACCATGCCCGGCCATAATTTTGGTACTCGGAAGAAGACAGAAAACGCCTAGTCCGTGCTGCAAATAAGATACCAGAGGCCCAGAAAGTTTAAATAATTAGGGCCATTATTTTGTGGAAGAGCTGAAGCTCCAGCTAACCCAGGGCTCATTTCCTGGTGGTCCTTTGTGTGTTTTCCCCACACAGTGCTTCCTCTCTTCCTAAATGTTCATCTCTTTTCTTCTGCAAGTACTCCTCATCAGATTCATGGACATGTGGGAACCAAGAAGGGAGTAAACGTATGCATTTCTAATAAACATGAAAACCAAGGAAACAGTTTTGTAAAAGTGAATCACCCATTTAGCTTCAGGGTTCTATAGGCAGTTTAGCTATCAACCTGCAAGTCTCTAAACTGATTCCTACAACCTATTTTTTCATGATGCTTAAGCCATCAGCAGTTCAGCTCAGCACTCCGTTGTACGATGTCATTTAGCACTGTGTTTGCAAGGCTAATAGGCTAAGGAAGAGCTTGAACAGAACAGTTTTCTGACTGGTAAGATAGAGACTTTCCAAGCAGGACACTGTTCCCACTTTGTCTCACCTCTGTGAGTATGAAGAAACACATGTTTGCCCATGGGAATGTGTATGTGTTTGGATCTATTTCACAGAGTGTATCTTGTAAAAGCTGATATAAAAAAATCTGATTTATAGAATCCTGTTTCCTGATGCTGTGAATACTAGTTCAGGTGTTTGCTAACTACTTCTTGACCGGTGTAATTGATGCCATTGTCAGCTCTTGCATGGATGGGGACTCTGTGATTACCAGATGGTGAACAAGATCTGTATTCTCTCGGGCATACTAAACTATTCTGAAAATTCAGTTTATAGGGATATAGACCAAGGGTTATATATCTCCGAACAAATGTGTTTGTCAAGTTGATGATCATGTTTACCAAGATCCCTTTATCACCAGCTGAGTCCTCTTTTAATGGCTTAGGTCACCCTGGAATTATTTCAAAAACCAGCCTGATGTTAGAGCCTCCTGTGGGCTCGCCAGACACAAATCTGAAGTGTGAAGTCTGTATCCTTTGGGGTAGTACACTCTAACCTCAGGCACGATTATGAGAATCATGGACAAGTGTTTTCACATTTGAGCAAGTTCTTTCCCCTGAAAAAAGAACCACTTATTTAAGATTTAGCATTTTTTCAAATATATATGAAGAAAGATTTCAGATATAAGAATCTTGACTACATTTCCCCAAGTTTCATCTGCATGTATCTGTCTGTCTGTTTGCATTTAAGTTTGTATCTCTGTGTATATATATGTCTGTTATATTCTATGTCTTTTACATACAATATTAATTTAATTGTTATAATTACCATGAGATGGTATTATTCTTCTCATTTTACAGATAAGGAAACTGAAGCTCAGAGAGGTGAAATAATGTCACAAGCTAAGACATGGTAAATTTGGCACCTTTTAAATGATCTAGTTGTTACAAAAGGTGATTCTCAAAAAATAAACTTACTGACCTTCTTGTTCTTGACCTCCATTTCTCCTCTCTAAACTGAGGGGATTGAACTCAGTAATTCTCAAACTGCCACAAGTATCAGAACCACCTGGGAGGCTTCTTAAAACACTGATTGCTGGGCCCTACTTAGGATTTCTGATCAGAAATTCTAGGGAGGGTTTGAGAACTAGCATTTCTAACAAGTCCCCAAGTGATGGTCCCCCCTCCATACTTTAAGATCCATTGGAGCAGATGGACTCTCAGATTTCTTGCAGCTGTGGCATACTGGAGGGTCAACGACCTGACTAGCTTCATTGGTAGGTGACCAAAAATACTACTTCTTCATGTAGTGACTTTCCATCTACTTTGAACAAGTAGATGGAAAATTATCAATAGGAATGAAGGAAAACGCTGATGAAAAATCACTCCTTCATGTATTTATTTATTCATCTGTTCAACAAATGTTTTTTGGCCATACCATGTGCCAGATATTGTGCTAGATACTGGAGATATAGCACGTTAAGACACATCTGAAACCTGCCTGGGATGTGCCTATAGGCTATAGAGAAAATAGATCATTAATTTTTTTGTTATTATTAAAAGAAAAATGCCAGAATCTACGTGAATAAAATACTCTTCTCTAGAATTTGTGATTATAGCTTCAAACTTTTCCTAAATAGTCTTGTTTTCTACTCTCCATATCTAGTTTGATTTTTGTTCTTTGCTTTTTGAGATATTTCTTTATTGGACCAGCTCTGTAAGTGGCATTTTTATTTAATTTTTGCCAACTCAAACATTACCTTCCTGTCCTAGATGAATCCTTGGCTTTGTTCAAAATTTACATTTTCATTTTTAGCATATAGTGACAGTTTAAATCAACAGCAAGAGCAGAAACCCTGTCTAAAGCAGTTTCCTCACTATTATTCCAACCTCAATGAAATTAGATGTCCTAGGAAGATGAATTTAAATAGTCATCTCCACCCCTACCTCTACCCATAGCAATTTGACTGCTTTTAAAAGTAAAGGATGAAGGATACAAGGTTTTTAATGTCTTCTATTAAAAAAAAAAAAAGGAAGGAAAATAGAGCATTGATAGTTGTTATCTTTTGTTGAGTGTGTATATTATGTGCCAGGGACCATTGCCATGCATTTTACATAAATTATCGAATAAACTTTCAAACAACCAATGAGATTTGGGTACTATTATTATCTCCCTTTTACACGTATAGAAATTGAGGCTTATGAAGAGTAGACAACTGACCCTAAAGTCTCATGGTTGATAAGGGAGGAGGAATTCAAAACCAGGCCTGTCTGACTCCAAAATCTCATGCTTTTTACCAGCAAATTACATCTCCAGTGATTTCAATCCATGCATTTTTCATAGGGTTGGTGCTGACTCATTTGGCTTCCTGGTTTTCTGACTCATCTCACCAAACAGGGCCAGATCCCATATGTCTTCTGCTTTCTCCCTTGAATCCTCATTCTCCCTGCTCCCTTCTCTGGTGTGATCCACCTTCTCCATCATCATCTTTCTTCCCATGGGCCATAAAAGGAGACCTTCTTGTGGATCATCTCTGTGATACAGTAGAAATCTAGTAAGCTTGCCAGGGAGTAAAAAATACATTTGTTCTGGACTATAATGTTTATTTGAAAGGGACTTTCAATCACAGTTATGACTTTTTTATGAGTCTCATTATATATCCTTGTGATTGGAAAAATGCATCAGTAAGTAATGCCTTCATGAAAAGTCACTACCACTTGCGTTATTTTAAAACATTTGGTAATAAAAGCACTCAAATTATTGATAATCCATAATTAATATGGAGTAAATAATATGTGTTTTCAAATAAAATTCACCATGATAGTGATAAGACTGTGGGCTTGTATTATTTTTTATAAGTCAAAGACTTATAAAAGGTAGGTTATCCATCACTGGGGAGTGCGCAAACACATTAATCTGAGAGTTCCATTTTTTTTTCCCTCTCTCTCTGTTTTTTAAAAATGTGATTCTGCTCTTCAAGAGAAAGAGTGGTTTTATTATTTTTTTCCAGCTCATTAAAATGATTCAAAAACCTTGGCTAGCAAACACCTTTTTTAAAAAATCAATTTTTCAATAATTTGGAGTGAATCAGACCTATCAGGGGACATGCTTTCAAAATAATTAAAGTAGAGGAGGTAGCATTATAGATCTTGAGAAAATGTGCTTGGAGAATGTCCTTTGATTTGTTATGAACCCCAAAGCTTTGGCAAAATGGGACAAGACTAGAATCAACTTCTCAACTTTGTCACTGGCTAGTGGTATGTGACCAATGGTACAAGAGATGCTAAATGCACGTCAAACTACACTCACATCCCTTTTATTAACAAAATTCAGACTTTTAGCTATACATTGAGGTCTTTAGTTATTGACTGTATTTCCCAGTTCCCTTTGCACCTACATAGGTCCATCTAAGTTTTGGCCAATAAGATGTAAGCAAACATGTTTGGTGGGATTCCTGAGAAGTCTCCTTTAAAGAGAAGGTGCATGAGCCTCCTGTTGACCTACGTCAGGTATGTTGGCTGGAGTTCTAGCAGCCATTTTAGATAAGAAGGACAAGGGACATATTCCAGGAATTGCGAAACAGTGAGCTTTGGTGACACTTACATGCCAGCCTTGGATTTTCTATCTCTGAATTTCATTTACATGAGTAAGAATTTTTTTTTTTTAACTTTTGAAAAAGTCACTCTTTTATGGATTTGTAGCTACATTAAATCATAAATAATAAAAATTGTGACTTATCATGTTTGGGGAAACAGCAAATAAAGTAGCAAAACAGGTTTTACTGTCTTTATTCGGTACCTACTATGTGCCAGGAACTGTTCTAAGAATTTTATTTGTAACAGCTCACATAACTCCTTCAACAGTCTTCTAGGAGACTTATTATTCCATTTTACAGACGATGAGGCAGAGGCATGGAGAGGTTAAATAACTTGCCCAGAGTTGAACTTTTAGTTTAACTCTTGATCTTTCTCTAAATCACCATGGGAAAGTGACTTGACAACATTCTAAAAATGAGCAAAGCTGGATTTAAACCCCTGATTTTCCCTATGTAGGAGACCTATGTCCCTAGAGATAATTTAGGTGAGTAGCTTCTGGCATATCACTTAGCACCCATGTGCCTCAGACTTGTCGCTGATAAGTAGCAAGGGACACTACCTTATCACTGTTTATTATCAACTCTGAGCCTGGCACTGTGCCAGGCACACAGGTAAGTGAGTGACAGCCCTGCCCAGAGGGAACCCATGGGTTGGTCAAAGAGATAAAGCCTGAACACTTAAGCAAAGCCAGAAGAATTCTAAGGAGAATACAGAACAGAACATCTAGGAGAGTGCTTGGTGCTTGATACATGACTGGCAAACAATGAATGTTTCTGGAACCAAAACGACAATGCATGATTAAATCCTGTGAATAGGTGGAAGTTCATGTTGTAAGTCAAAAGAAAAGGAGAGATTTGGGGCCTAAAGGATTCAGGGAGACTCAGTAAGTGCTTTGGCTCATGTTGGTTGTATCAGTAAATGAAGGAGCCTTATAGACCTGGTAAGATTTGGGGAGATGACTGGAAGTTATGCTTCTTCTCCTTCTCACCCTTTCTCTACTCCAGGGTTAGTTCCTTGAACACACTCCTTGCTTCTTGCCTTAGTTCCCACACAAATGCTCTTTTCCATGCATGCCACAACTTCCCAACCCCTCTTCCTAGCTAAATCCTCCTCCTGTTACCAGATAAAAATGACCTTCTACAGGAAGGCTCTTCTGAGTAGACCAGATCTCACTTGTTTTCCCTCCCTATGTGGTGGAAGCCCATCAAAATGGAGGCTTAGGTCCTTAAGTCAGTGCATGTTGTGAACATTCTATCAGCCAAAATTATCCTTGAAAGTCCCTTAGAGAGCCGTTTCCGCAGTGGGAACTGATAAATATCTCCACTAAGTCCAGCACAATCATTCCAGTATTTCTTTTTTCTTTGTTGTGATAGCTGGCCTATTTAAGAGTCCAGGTTGTTTAAAAAAAAAACCAAAATCTAGGTCACATACAGCCAAACAGGTTGTGCACCCTAGGGGGTGTCATGTACATAGTCCATGATATGACTGCACCCCCACTGAGGTTGTTCAGTGTACACAGTGGACCTGTTAGGGTCAGATGCAGCAAAAGGAGATATCGACACTAAGAGAAAATAGAAACTGAAGCCAACCCAGGGAAGAGCTGATTTACATCCCATTCTAGGGCTGGGCTCCTTGAGATGGTGAAATATATCCCTTGCATTATTTATGTTGTTTAATTTATCTCTGCAGCTCCTTCATTTGTTTCCTGAAGCCTGTGTACAGTTGAACTCGTGTGCCTGGCTGTGCAAACCACAGAGCTTCTTCACTTCCTATTGTAACACTCATCGCATTTGAATTTTTCATGGATTGTTTGTGATTATGAGTTTAATGTGCCTGCCAGATTATACATTCCATGAGGTCAGGGGTCATGTCTTTCCTATCATCTGGTGTGGCCCAGCACATGAATGGTACCTGGCACACAGTCTTTCTAAGCAATTCCATCATGGTTGTGGCTTTACACTCGCTGGCCTCCAGGAAAATCCACTCGCCTTCCCTATCAGTTACTCAGCGCTGAGGTCTGTAGCTGCTGAGACAGTCAGCTAAGCCTTGGGTGGAGATAAAACCCGCCTGAGCTGGTGTGCTCTGAAAATACAGAAACCCCTGAAACTGATCATTATCCAGAGGCACGTTGGACCACCTGAGCTTATTATCGCCTCTTCAAGCACCCCTGCCTCTAAGTAGTCTCTCCCACCCCTTCCACCCTGTTGTATTATTACACCTTCATTTTTCATTTTCATTATGCTTTTCATAAACATAATTTTAATAACAGGATAATATTTCATCAAATTATCTTATGATTTTTTAAGACTTCTGTCAAGGTTGTGTACTTAAATGTTTATAATTTTTTTCACTAGTAGGTAAACATTATGATATAAATATATACACAACACTGCAGGGAACCTCTTTGTTTATTTTAATTCATTTTCTGCATCTTAGCAGAATTCTAGAAATAGAATTACTAGGTAAGAAATATATAAGCTCTTTAAAATAATTATTTCAGATGATACCTAGGGCATAGTTAGTGTACAAAACTTGGAAAATGCAGAAAAGTATTTTATCCAACATTTACCTTCAAGAAATGGCCACATTTTGGATATTACTTTCCTGTCTTTTTAATATATGTACACATAAAAATGTATTATATGTATATATAATAACATTATCTATGCTTGATTATTTTATATAATTGAGATAATTTATATGCATGTCATGAAAACTCTTCAAATATACAATTAAAAACAAATTTTTATTTTAAAATTGTGGGGTACAATTCAGGGTTAGGTATACAAATACTCATTGTGCAGGTACTCTTGTTGATGAGGTGTGCCCCCCCTTTCCCAGGCAGATTCCCACTACTGTAAAATATTATTTAAATAATTTTTTTGTACTCATTTAAATTTTTTTCCCTCAGGGCTTTTTTATTTTCAATTATTTTTGTACAAATTAAATATAAAATATAAAAATATTTTATTAACAGTTCTCTGACAAGTAGTGAAACTGAGCATTTTTTCATATTTGTTGGCTGCTTGAATTTCTTCCTTTGAGAAGTGTCTGTTCATGTCCTCTTGATGTATAATGTAAAATTGCTTTCCAGAAAGATTATGCCAAATTGCATTTCCAACAGTCTGTAAGATTATAAGCCAATGGAAAATAGCTTGTCCTTTGTGTTTTAATTTTTATTTCTTGAACTGTTAGTGAAGTTGAACTTTTTCTGATGTTATTTATGTATATTTTATTTTATGAATTGTCTGTGTACTTAAAAGAATAACAATATTTGAAGGCTCTTTTTAAATTCATTTTTATTTTTTAAATTGTCATATAATATGTGTGTGTATTTATGGGGCCCATGGTGATGTTTCAGTGCACATCCATTATGGTGATCAATCAGTGTAACTAGCATATCCATCATCTCAAACATTTATTTTTTGTGTGTGTGCTGGGAACATTTAATATTCTCCTTTTAACTATTTGGAATTATATGTTATTGTTAACTATAGTTATTCTGCAGTGGAATAGAACACTAGAACTTGATCTTCCTATCTAGCTGTAATTTTGTATCCTTTAACACAGGGGTCTCCAACCTCTGGGCTATGGACTGCTACTGGTCCCTGACCTGTTAGGAACTAGCCAGCACAGCAGGAGGAGAGTAGTGGGTGAGCAGAGCTCCACCTCTTGTCTGATCAGCAGAGGCATTAGATTCTCATAGGAGGCAAACCCTATTGTGAACTGCACATGCGAGGGATCTAGGTTGTGCGTTCCTAATGAGAATCTAATGCCTGATGATCTGAGGTGGAGCAAAGAGGGTGATGCTAGCACTAGCATCTGCAAATACAGATTAATCTTAGCAATGAAGTTTACTGCACATTCCACACACACACACACACACCCCCCCCCAGCCCCTGTGGAAAAATCACCTTCTTTGAAACTGGTTCCTGATGCCAAAAAGATTGGGGACCACTGCTCTAACAAATCTCTGTCTCTCCCTTCTCCCACCTTTCCTAGCCTCTGGTGTCCTCTATTCCACTTTTTACTTCTATAAGGTTAGTTGTTGTTGTTGGGGATTTTTTGCTTCCTTATATGAGTAAGAATATATAAGTGTTTACCCGGCTTATTTCGCTTAACATATTGTCCTACAGTTTCATCCATGTTGTTATCAATGCCATGATTTTATTACTTTTTATGCCTGAGTAACATCTCGCCATGTGCATATATACCACATTTTCTTTATATTCATTTGTGGTCAAATACCTCGGTTTGTTCCATGTTTTGGCTCTTGTGAATAGTGCTGCAATAAACATGTATGTAGCTGATGTCTCTTCCATAATACAGATTTGCTTTCCTTTGGATAAATGCCTACTAGTGGGATTGCTGGATCATATTGTACTTCTGTTTGTAGTTTTTTGAGGAACCTCCATACTGTTCTCCATAATGGCTATACTAGTTCACATTCCCAGCAACAGTGATTAAGCGTTCCCTTTTCTCCATGTCCTCAAGCATTTGTTATTTTTTGTCTTTTTGATAGTAGTAGCCATCCTAATTGGAGTGAGATTATGCCTCATAGTTTTGATTCGAGTTTCCCTTTTGATTAGTGATGTTGAATGTTTTTTGTTTTTTTGGGGTTTTTTGCAGGATCGGATTCTCACTCCGTCACCCAGGCTAGAGTGCAGTGGCACGCTCATGGCCACTCCAGCATCAACCTGCTGGACTCTGGCGATCCTTCCACCTCAACCTTCCAAGTAGCCAGCACTACAGGTGCACACTACCACGCCTGACTGATTTTGGCTTATTGTAGAGATGAGGTCTCACCAAGTTGCCCGGGCTGGTCTTGAACCCGTGGGCTCAGGCAATCCACTAGCCTCAGCCTCCCAAAGTGCTGGGATTACAGGCTGAGTCACTGAGCCAAGCCTGTTGAATGTTTTAAAATTATATTTGTTGGCAATTGTATATCTTTATTTGAGAAATGTCTGTTCAGGTCATTTGCCCATTTTTAAATTGGATTTATTTTATATTTTGCTGTTAAGATGTTTGACTTTCTTGTGTATTCTGGGTGTTAATCCCCTGTCAGATGAATAGTTTGCAAATATTTTCTCCCATTCTGTAAGTTGTCTTTTCACTTTGCTGATTGCTCCCTTTGCTGTACAGAATCTTTTTTGCTTGCTATAATTCCACTTGTTTATTTCTGCTTTTGTTACCTATGAGGGGGAGCCACCCAAAAACCTGGAATTTATTTATTAAAAAATTGTTCATTTATTCTCACATATTTAAACTTCAGTCACCTTCAAAGTACTTTCCTTTTGATACAATGTAACTATAGAGATGTGTTTTTGCTGCTCAAAACAGTTTTTGAACTTGTCAATTTTTATGCCTCTTAGTGTATCTGCCATTTTTTGTTTCACCTCTTCCACATCGGCAAAATGTTTCCCTTTGAGGACTTTTTCATCTGGGGAAACAACAACAAAAAAATTGCTCAGGCAAGTTGGGGTGGGTGAGTCAAAAGAGTCATGCTGTTTTTGGTCAAAGATTGCAGAACAGTCAATGCAGTGTAGGCAGGTATATTGTTTTGGTGGAAAACCAGTCACCTGTTTGCCACAACTCAGGACATTTCTTTCACAAATTGTGATGCAACCTTCTCACAGCTTCCAGATAAAAACTTTGGTTGACCGTTTGATATGGAGGAACAAATTCTGAGTGTACTACAAGGGGTCTGCCCTCCAAGAGATAATTCCAGTTTTGTGGGGTTCCCATGTATGTTTTTGAGATCTTATTTATGAATATTCTCTCAGATTAATGTCCTGGAGCATTTCTTCTATGTTTTCTTCTAGTGATTTTATATTCAGGTCCTACATTTAGATCTTTAATTTTGAGTCGATTTTTGTACAGGGTAAAAGGTGGGGTGTTTCCTCTCTTCTGCATATGGATATCCAGTTTTCCCAGTACCATTTATTGGAAAGACTATCCTTTCCCTGAGTATATTTTTAGTACCTCTGTCAGAAATCAGTTGGCTGTAGATTTGTGGATTAATTTTGGGGTTCTCTGTTCTGTTCTATTAGTCTATGTGTCTGTGTTTATACCAGTAACATACTGTTTTGGTTACTATAACTTAGTTTAATGTAGTCAAGTATATTTTTTAATCAGGTGGCATGATGGCTCTAGCTTTGTTCCTTTTGCTCAGAATTGTTTTGTCTACTTGAGTGTGTTTTGGGGTTCCATGCATATTTTAAGTTTTTTTTTTGTTTTCAATATCTGTGAATAATATCACTGGTGTTTTGATAGGGATTACTTGGATAGTATGGTTATTTTGACAATATTAATTCTTCCAGTTTTTGAGAATGAGTTTTTTTCTATTGTTTGTGTCATCTTTAATTGATTTTATCAGTATTATGTAGTTTTTCTTGCACAGATCTTTTACCTCCTTGCTTTAATTTATTTCTAGGCATTGGTTTTTCTTGTAGCTATTGTAAATGGATTGCTATCTTGATTTTCTTTTTGGCTAGTTCATTGTTTATGTGTAGAAATGCTACTAGTTTTTGTATATTGATTTTATATCCTGCAACTTTACCAAATTTGTATATCAGTTCTAATAGCTTTTTGGTAGGGCCTTTGGTTTTTCTATATCTAAAATCATGTCATTTGCAAACAGGGACACTTTGACTTTCTCCAATTTGAATGTCTTTTCTTTCTTTCTCTTGCCTAGTTCTCTGGCTTATTTGAAGGTTCTTGACACATATATAGAAATCTCTTGGCTGGACTTGGTGGCTCAACCTGTAGTCCGCACTTTGGGAGGCCAAGGCAAGTGGATTGCCTGAGCCAACAGTTTCGAGACCAGCCTAGGCAACTTGGTGAGACTTTGTCTCTACAATGAATCAAAAATTAGCCAGGCATGGTAGCACACACCTGTAGTTCCAGCTACTTGGAAGACTGAGGTGTAAGGGTGGCTGGAGCCCAGCTGGTCGATGCTGGGGTGGCCGTCAATGTGCCACTGTACTCCAGCCTGGGCGGCACAGTGAGACTCCAACTCCAAAAAAAGAGAGATCTCTTATAAAGGAAGTTATTGTAGCATTTGAGAAAGAGACAGGAAATAGAGCCAGGTAAGATATTAAGATATGAAGATGAGACTTTTTGATTCACTCATTCATATTGGGCCACAAGGTTTACCTCCACAAACTTCAAAATGTTGTATATTCTCTGTCAGTCTTGTAAAGTTACAATAGACACTTGCAATATTGTCTTTGTTGGAGTCAAGGAATTGGGCTATGCCATTTGCTGAAATCTCATCTTTCTAGCTCTGGAATTCTGTAAGAGAATGACAATATAATCAGCATGATAAAGTTAACACATCAAATCTCAATTGTTTGAGAGCCTGTTACCAGATTAGCTTTTACTTCTGTTATTATTTTGATAATGACTATTGCTTGTTTATTTATGTACCTACTGTCTGGTACCCCACTGTAATATATTCACCAGGAGATCTTGCATCTCTTTAGATAGTCTGTTTCCTCTGTTTGCTCCAAATGTCCATTAATTTTTTAATCTGCTTGCTTATTAGGGTTTCTGTCTTCTATGTTAGAGGCTCTTTTCAGATGATCAGGGATCCTTGACCGGAATTCTACGCCAATATCTTTGGGTTTCTTCTCTTGATTCAATTGGCATCCCCAGAATAAAATTTCCGATCTTTCAATATCCACTTGCAGGGATATGAGCCTGGCTGCTGGAGTTTAAAAAAAAAAAAAAGAAAAGTCAGCGTATGAAAGAGGTTGGATGGCTCCATATTCGTTATGAAAACCTCTATTGAATCTTCTTTTTTTCACTCTACCTTCCCTATGGTCTACTGCCTGGTATCCACTATCAGGACACCTTCTGTTTCTTCCCTTCCATGGAATAAACCTCTAGCCTTTTGTCAGGTGGATGAAAGGGATGGTCACACCGTGCCAAGTCAGTACTGAGTCTGCCTTTTATTAGACAGGCTTTCGGTCATTTCTCCTATTTTCATCCCCTTTTTACTCTCACTTCTAGAGATATCGTATACCACTAAATTCCTAGGCCTTTTGGGGCCCTGCAGGGCAAATTGGGTCATTTCTTAACTTTCCTTACAACCAATTGGTTACCATTCATCATTCTACTTTCTAACTTCCAAGTTGTTACTTTTTGTCATATTTTTGGCTTGGTGTGTTTGTATCTTTTAAAATAAATACATCTTCCACTTCATACCTATTAGGATAGCTATTATTAACACACACACACACACACACAGAGAGAGAGAGAGAGAGAAAGAGAGAGAGAGAGATAAAGGAGAAAGAACAGAAAATAACAAGTGTTGGTGAGGACATGGAGGAATCAGAGCCCTTGTGCATTCTTGGTGGGAATGTAAAATGGAGCAGCCACTGTAGAAAACAGTATAGTGACTTTTCAGAAAATTAATGGATCTAGACTTTCAGTTTTACAAGGTGAAAATTGTTCTGGAAGTGAATGGTGGTGATAGTTGCAGCACAGTGTGAATGCACTTAATATCATTGAACTGTACACATAAATGGTTAAAATGATAAATCTTGTTATGTGAATGCACTTAATATCATTGAACTGTATACATAAAATGGTTAAAATGATAAATCTTATGTGCATTTTACCACAATTAAAACTTTTTTAAAAAACAAAAAAAATAATTTTACTTTACGTTTATTTCATTCTCTTCTTGGGGAGAGAGAGACTACTTAATGTGTTAAATGTTATTTAAAAACATAAGTCTATTATTTCTCATTATACAGGCAAGGACATTGAACTTTTAAGGCTAAGTTACTTGCCCAGGTTAGGATTTAATTAAATTATGGGAGGAAGGCAGGGCTCTTACCTGCTTTCGTTACATACGAAAGGGGGCCCCACAAACTCCCAGAATTTATGTATAAAAAATTGTGTATTTATTCTTACATGTTTGAACTTCAGTCATCTTCAAAGCATGCTCCATTTGGTGCAATACACCTATCAATACACTTTTTTCACTGCTCAGAATCGTTTTTGAAATTGTCAGTGCTGGTGCCTTTTAGTGCTTCTGCCATTTTTTTGTTTCACCTCTCCCATATTGGCAAAATATTTCTCTTTGAGGATTTTTTCCAACAGAGGAAACAAAAGTTGCTTGGGGCAAGATCGGGTGACTAGGGAAGGTGAGGCACAGGGATCATGCAGTTTTTGGTCAAAAACTTCTGAACATTCACACAGTGTAGGCTTGTAAATCATGCATCATGAAATGGGCAAACATGTTGAAAGAATCTCCAAAAAAATTCACTGCAACCAAACACTGCCTCTCACACCAATGCCAGCTAGTTCATGGATGCTGATGGGTTCTTAGAACACTTACCTAGCCAGGAAAGCCTGTACTACAAGGGCCCCACCCTCCAAAAAATAATTTCAATTTTTGGGGGGCGGTCTCCCCTCATAGGTCAGTTCAGTTCATTATTTCATTAGCCAGCATGTATTCATCAAAGCATTGTGTTTGTTCCAACACTCTTAAAGGCGACA
This sequence comes from Carlito syrichta, assembly GCF_000164805.1. NCBI lineage: Eukaryota > Metazoa > Chordata > Mammalia > Primates > Tarsiidae > Carlito > Carlito syrichta. The sequence goes on from NW_007233041.1 coordinate 93,389, forward strand.
GCAAGCAAGACAGTTAAGATTACATCCCATTACCTCGTGAGGTGGAGATTCCATACAGTAGGAGAATACACACATAAACAAGACTATGGCAAATATCAATAAGTGCTATAATGGAAATAAAATGCTGGCTGAAAGGTGGATGGGGAAGGCTTCTCTGAGGAAGAGGCATCTGAGTTAAGCCCTCAATGTGGAGATGGCATCAGCGCTGTGAACATGTGGGCAGGAGTGTTCTTGGCAGAAACAACAGCATGTGCAAAGGGCCAGGGTTGGGAACAAGCTTGGCATGCTTAAGGAGACAGAAGAGATCAGTTTAGCAGAGTGTAGTGAAGAAGAGGACTGGCAAGGAATGGGGTAGGACTTTTAAAAAATGTAGACCCTCATGAGCTTTGAGTAAAGTTTCCAAAGCTTGTTTAGGTGTGTTAGAAAGCCACTGAAGAGGCTTCATAAGGGAAATTATGATTTAGCTTTCTTTTTTTTTTTTTTTGGAGTTGGAGTCTCACTGTCGCCCAGACTGGAGTACAGTGGCCGCTCCTGGCCACCGCAGCCTCGTCCTGCTGGGCTCCAACAATCCTTCCGCCTCAGCCTTCCAGTAGCTGGAACTACAGGCGCATGCTACCACACCTGGCTAATTTTTTTTACTTATTGTAGAGATGAGGTCTCGCCTGCCCAGGCGGGTCTCGAACCCGCGGGCACAGGCAATCCACTCACCCCAGCCTCCCAAAGGTGCAGGATTACAGGCTGAGCCACCGAGCCCGGCGATTTAGCTTTCTAATATTCAATTGACTTTCACTTTGTACCTACCACCTAGCAGATGGTAGGTGGTAGATACCAGAAATGCAATACTGAACACTGTTGCCCACAGGGAAATTATAATCTAATGAAGACAAAGGAGCAGATAATGTCAGTAAAACATAGCAGCATATTCCACAGTGTACACTCTGTAGCTACAGGTGATTTTGAGGAAAAATTAAAAGTCTAAGGTCAAATCAGATTGAGGATTCATATTCTCTTTGAGATTTTCAATGCAAACCAGCATATTAAAGTCTCAGTTGTTTCAGTGCAGAGACCTGTCTTGACTTATTTCAGCTTGGCAATTCCCAAAGTTATTTGCACTGGGAGATTCTTTCAAATAACACATTTTAACATCCTTTTCAACTCGTATGTGAAACACACTCTGGGAAACACTGAATTCAGGCAATATGACAATCATGTTATATGCTAGCTATGATGGCCGTATCAGGAAAGGCCCAGTACAGCTCATGGTGTAGAGCAGGTATAGGCACGCAGGGCAGCCTTCCTGGAGAAGGTGACTGACCTCTGTGTTGCTTCCTGAGGGGTGAATAGAGAGGTCAGCCATGCGAAGCAGCAGGGCAGGATATTCCATAGAGAAAGAATCACAGAACACAGAGACCCAACCAGCCACGTCCTCATCCTCAGGAAAATAGATTTACAAGTTTCAAACAGGAAGAGGAAAAGGAGCTTTTGAAGTTTGCTTGTTTTGTGTCTTAGTGGAAATGTTTGTTTTAAAAAAGAGCCAGGGTAGACTGCAGCTCTCCTAATCCAGATTTTAATGTGAACTGCCCTTTTCTGCTATGCCTCAAGTTCCTATCCTGACTTGTCACTGTCAGCCCTTCTGACTCTCAAGGGTCCTGTCTGCCTTCACATAGGAGGCCAGACAGAAGTGCACGCTTCTCCCTATGTCAGCTGGCTCAGCCTCCCTGGAAATGTGGACTTCCTGCTGGTGTCTCCAGCTCTTTCAGCACTGCTATTTCTGCCTTCACGTTGTTTCCAAGTATTCACACCGCCACCCCATTTTTCCTTCCAGTCTTCCAGGCTCACTTTTGCATCTGATTCTTTGCAAGGCAGCATAACTAGAGGATGTCACATTTCTCCACAAGAGCATATTCTCCTGCGCACCAGAACACAAGGGAGTGAAAAATCTTCACAGATGGCAGAGGGTCTCCTTCTGGTATGCCCACCTGTGCCACTTGGTATCCTAAAGACTCTGCATGGTTAGTGTTTCTTCATTGTTATTAGGTGATTAATAAAAATCCCCCCCTTACTTAGTGCTTACTATGCACCAAACACCATAACAAAAATGTTATCATTTAATTTTCACAACCCTCATGTATCTGTTATTAACTGCATTTTACAAATGAGTAGAAGGAGGCTGGAGAGCAAGTGACCCAAAGTCATTCAGCTGGTCGGGAAATGGTCATCATTGAAACCTAGGTGTGCTTGTTAATTTCACACATCCAGGAAGTAATGTCGTTCGGTATTCTCATTGTCACCATTTTCTGTGGATTCTATGCCTACTTCTGTTTATGCATCTGGATTACCTGGGAGGTTTGAAAAATAAGGATCTTCACTATATAACCATTGATCAGAAGTCAGGGATGGGGCCCAAGAGTTGCTAATTTCAAAAACTCTCTAGATGAGTCTAACAGAAGTTCTTACACTTTGGTGTGTGTCAAAATCGCCAGGAGGGGGATTGCTGGGCCTCACTCCACTCCAAGTTTCTGCTTTAGTTGGTCTAAGGTGGGGCCTGAGAATGTACATTTCTAACACGTTCCCAGGTCATGTTCACACTACCAATCCAGAGCCTACTTTGCTAACTCTGGTCTAACAATGCAGGAGGTAAAAATGAGGAACCAAAGCAAAGTAATAGGAACAGGAGAGTTAGTGTTAGGAAGCTGAAGACTAATGCCTTTCTCTCTCTCTCTTTATCTTTCCCCATTCCCCTTCTCCCCATTTCTTCCTTCCTCCCTTCCTTTGTTCTCTCTTCCTGTCTTCCTTTCTCTCTCCCTCTCTTCCTTCTTTTTGCACTTGAGTTTTATTTGGTTCTGACCAAACACTTTAATTAAGAAATTGGAGCCGGGCTCGGTGGCTCAGCCTGTAATCCCGCGCCTTTGGGAGGCTGAGGTGAGTGGATTGCCTGAGCCCGCGGGTTTGAGACCCGCCTGGGCAGGCGAGACCTCGTCTCTACAATAAAATCAAAAAATTAGCCGGGCGTGGCAGCACGCGCCTGTAATTCCGTCTACTCGGAAGGCTGAGACGGAAGGATCGCTGGAGCCCAGCAGGTTGAGGCTGCGGTGGCCGGGAGCCGCCACTGCACTCCAGTCTGGGCGACAGAGTGAGACTCCAACTCAAAAAAAAAAAAAAGAAATTGGAAGTCGGGCTCGATGGCTCAGTCTGTAATCCCACGCCTTGGGAGGCTGAGGTAAGTGGATTGCCTGAGTCCGCGGGTTCGAGACCCGCCTGGGCAACTTGGTGAGACCTCATCTCTACAATAAATCAAAAACTTAGCCAGGTGTGGTAGCGCGCGTCTATAGTTCCAGCTACTAGGAAGGCTGAGGCGAAAGGATCACTGGAGCCCAGCAGGTCGAGGCTGCGGTGGCCGGGAGCGGCCACTGCACTCCAGTCTGGGCCACAGAGTGAGACTCCAACTCAAAAAAAAAAAAAAAGAAATTGGAAAGGAGATAGGCTGGAGTGGGATCTGGAGTCAGACAGCTGGTATGAATTCCCAGCTTCACCACTCATCAAGACTCTGCTTCTGTTTCCTCTGCTGAAGAATGGAGATGCTAGTAGCTTCCTTCCAGGTATCGATTAAATGGAGTTTCAGTCTTCATCTTCTTCCTTTCCACTTACCTCAGGGAGATAATTTTACCTTGCAAAAAAATCCAGAGACTTTACTTTTGGTCTTTAGTTCAGGAGCTTTTTTGGAGCTATGGAAGTTAGCTATAGTGAGAATTCATTTTGTGAATTATTTAGGCCTGTTATAGCTGGTGTTTCTTCTGCAGCTGTTGCATGCTCCTTCCTTGTTCTTAGGAGGAGAAGTGAGGTTCAAACCAAGAAACAAAAGAAATCCACAAAAAAACCTCAATAGGAATCCTGCAGTATCTGCCAGCTTTATGGCCTGAGGCATGGGCTCTAGGCCTGGGGGAAAGAAATACTAGCCATCCATTGGAGAGCGAGGTTAGGGGTTACTAAACAGAATCGTATTGATGGGATTTGCAAGCACAACATTTTGTAGATTGTTGTTTTCCTGGAAGGAGAGGGTAGAACCAGTAACTACACCTGGGCTATAGGGTGTCAATGTTTTTACTCTTTGGCTGGTGGAAGGGAAATGGGCTTTATAACCAAAGCAACTCTATCCAAACTCAAATCCTGCTATGTATTTGAAATGGGACTTCGGGCTAGTTATAAGTCCATCCTATATTTTAGTTTTTTAAACTGAAATATGGAGGTGATATTCTCTCCCTCATAGTATCAATATGAGTTTAAATGAGGTGAAATCTGCAAAGTACATTGTACCATGCTTGGATCACAACATGGTATGCTGGTGCTTGGTATAACTTAGTCCCCTTTCCACAGATTATTTTTTGCTTCTACATAACTTTCTCTACGTGGAAGGAAAAATGTTCGTGGAAACTAAGTGCCATGCAGTGTACTAGGCCTTTTTATATTCATTATCACATTCATTTTTACAACATTCTTTTTATGTACTATTCTTCCCATCTTAGACAAGGAAAAATACAGAAGTTAAAAACGTAATTCAAAATTCTAACAGCTGGTACATGTTGGCATGAATTTGAACCCAAGTGTGCCTGCATTGAACACTTGGACTCTTTCTACCCTATCTCATGCCTGAGCAAGGAGCCCAGGAAGCATCTGTCTAAGGGAGGAGATTCAGATTGTTTCAGATTTGATATTTCTGGCTAGACAAAAGTGTTCATACTCTTGCCCTATTTTTCTTGTTCCTTGAGGATGACACTTACTGGGCTGCAGGATATTGGACACCTATATATCACGTTCGCTATTAAATGAGGGGTAACAGAGGTGCCATTCTCAAACTCTTCAAAGGAGACATGGCACATACAAAGAGTATGGACAAGGGTGCACACTCTAAGCAGTGATCCCAATACCTTTTTGGCATCAGAGACCCATTATGTGGAAGACAGTTTTTCCACGGATGGGAAGGGGTGGGGATGGAGGGATCAGCAGGCACTAGATTCTCATATGGAGGGCACAGCCTAGATCCCTTGCATGCATAGTTCACAAATGAGTTCGCACTCCTGTGAGAATCGAATGCTGCTGCTGATGTGACAGAAGCTTGTCTGTTGTTCACCTCCTGCTGTGGGACCTCGTTCCTAACAGGCCACAGACTGGTACCAATTCATGGTCTGGGGTTTGGGAACCCCTTTATAGTATTATTTGGAATGGAAATAATTAGAAATGGCAGTTTTACCTGAAATACCTGCCCCTCTGTGTTCCAGAAAATGGCCTATTGCAAAGAACCATCCTTTTCCTTATGACCTAGATAAGGCTCATGGATACTTTTCACTTATTCTCCTATGACATGGCCAGACACAGACTCTCCACATTCCCATTCTTTGCCTTGTAAGTGGTTAGCTAGCTGTGTGTCCCCTCTAATCACAAAATCCTTGTTAGCCAAACTCTGGTTAAGTTTCTGTCCTTAACCCATGCCCTTTTTGCCCATCCTCAGTCTGAGCCAGCATACAGCCCTTCCCTAAGGGTCCTGAGCTAGGCAGTGTTCTCCAGAGAAACAGAATAGATAGGTAGATAGGTAGATAGATAGATAGATAGATAGATAGATAGATAGATAGATAGATAGATAGATAGATAGATAGATAGATGTGTGTGTGTGTTTCAAGTCCAGAGGGCAAGAAAAAGGCTAGTGTCCCAGTTTGAAGGCTGTCAGGCAGGACAGATTCTTTCTAACTCAGGTAGGGTCAGGCTTTTTGTTCTATTCAGGTCTTCAGCTGATTGATTGGATAAGGCCTACACACACTAGAGAGGGCTATCTATTTTACTCAGTTTCAGAGTTAAAAGTTAATCTTACCCAAAACACGGCCACAGCAATACTCAGAATAATGTTTGACTGAATATCGGGGCACCCTGTGACCCAATCAGGTTGACACATAAAATTAATCCTCATAGGACTTTCTCCCTGAAAATAGACTGGCTTCAGGGTAAAACATTCTCTGATCTACTATCCAATCATGCCACTCTTTTACTCTATTTCCCCTAGTCTCTTTTCTTTCTAGCCTTATTTACTGCTCTGTATGAAAGAAACGTCCATTTGCCTAACCCTTGAAATTGCAGATCTCCTGGTCAGAATGTTTTCCCCATTGCAATAATTCCCCTCCCCTATTACAATAGTTCTCTTTTATAGTAATCCTTTGGAATGAAGTCTCTCCTTCTTAAGTCTGGGTTTTTTAAATTTGACAGAGACAAACTTGTTTCCAATTTTAAGAGATGGTTAAATAATGTGATATATCCAAATGATAGAATATGATATATTTTCAAAAGAATGTACTGTACTCATTGATGAGGAAGAGTGTCCGAAATACCAATGAGTTGAAAAGGGAGACTGCAAAATTGCGTAATTATATTATTCCTTTCACATAAAATTAAATACATGTGTATCAGGATTGTGGAAGTATAATCTCAAATATTTTCTAATATTTCATTACTAGTTACCTCTGGAAGGAAGGAAATTAAGAGGAGGCCTTTTCTTCTATCTGTTCCATTTGAATTTTCTTTAATGAAGTTTTATTATCTTTGTCAACTGAAGAAAAAAACCATAGTACATAATAGCTTCATGACCTCTGTTTTAAAGCAGTCCATTCTGATTGTCCAAGCTAGGGCCTGGTGGGCTGGCCTTGTAGATGTTCAACCTCAGTCACCTTCCAGAGGTTATACAGTCTCAAAGTTTTTCCCGGGAGAAAGCTCCGAAGGGCAGGGCCCTGCATGCTTTGTCTATTCCCTCTCCCAGCTCAAGGCACCAAAGCTTGTTTGAGACTGGGTCCGGCTCCCTCTGCCATGAGTGCTCTTTCTGGGAACCCTTCCTGTGGCCAGGGTAAGAGGACAGGAAGACTGGTGGTATTCTGGGCTTTAGGCCAGCCTTCCTTTTTCATTGTGCCTAAGGTTCGGTCAGTCTCCCAGATTCTGTGTTCAAAGAATGAGACTTTAAAAATCAAGAAATTAGATTTTGTTTCAGTTACAAAACTTGAAGCTTCCATCTTCTTATCACTTGACCATTGCTCCCAAATTATATATGCTCCATCTCCCCACCCCACCCAACTGAATGACCTAGATAGATACTTTAAGTATCATTAAGTTATGGCATCATTTTTGGAATCTTCCTCGGCTAAATTCCCATGGCAATGTGAGTGAGAGCTTCAGGGATTTTACTCCAGTTTTTTGACTACCTGCCAATCAGGCAAATTCCACTCCACCCCTTGGAAGAACTGCAAGTGCCAGTGTCCTCCTTCACGCAGGAGTGAGGTCATTGTATGTGTGGTTAAAAGTGGACATATTCTGTTTCTTCAGCTTTTGTACCATCATAGCAACCTAAGAAGAGAAGCACTGTTTTGCAGTCCAAATGACCATCTCTCCCCTCTTTCATGCCTCCAAATGGGTGGGCTCTCACCACAGGCTAAGGACTACATTTGAATCCCTATTCCTCAGTCCCCAAAATGTGGATGTCACTGAGGTGCCACAGCTATTGCATGTGTCACTGATGAGCATTTACTTCTTCACTTGGACCAGAGTTGATTTATATACAGTAGTCTTCCTTGTCTGTGGGAAATACATTCTAAGACCCCCTCCTCCCCTCCCCCGGTGGTTGTCTAAAACCACAGATAGTACTGAACCATATATACACTATGTTTTTTTTTTTAATCTGATAATTGAGAGAGTTACTAAGGTATACATTGTGGATATGCTGGATAAAGGTGTGATTTACGTCGTAGGCGGGAAGGAGTTGGGCAGTGTGAGAGTTCATCATGCTACAGAGAATAGTGTGTGATTTTAAACTTCACATTGTTTGTTTCTGGAATTTTCCATTTAATATTTTTGGACGGAGGCTACCACGGGTAATTGAAACCACGGAAAGCAAAACCACAGATAACGAGTGGCTACTATATTCAAGTGCTGTAAAATATTTCATTTGGGGAAAAAATTTTGGCCCTTGTAGAAAGGTTTGAAAGCCATAGCCATATTCCATTTCTTTGTATATTTAAGATGCTTCTGGGCTTTGATGAAACATAGAATAGGAAAAAACCTAACGCCTTAGTAGACAGACTTAGCCCTTTTGCTTTGTGTGCAATATTTGTAGCCCGACTCTTGAAACACAGCTGCCAGTGAGTTCAGTGCCGCAGCTTCTCCTTGGCCAGTTAAGTTCTTTGTACAGTCCATTCTCTCTTATTCATGCGTGTGTGTGTGTGAGTGTGTATTTGTATTTCACTTTCAGCATCCCAAACACAAAGAAGTAGTCTTTTGATGATTGTCTCTGTACTGTGGAGTTTTGCCTACTAAACCTGACTAAAGAGACACATTGTTGTCTGCTTTCCATATTCTGTCTAGTAAATGCTTGGTTGTCAGGACAACTGCATAGAAGGTGGAGGGTCATTGATAACCTCATGAATTCTTTAAACAAACATGATCAGAGCAAATTCCAGGATATGCTTGCAAGCAGGATTAAAGACAAGGAAAGGTTTCAGACGCGTCCTTCCATTTACAAAGTTGATATTCTCTTTTAAGAATCGTCTACAGTTGAAGTTGCTCGTAATTTTACCAAAAATCCAGAAAAAAGACCTCATCTTACTGGGCAGTAGTTTGTCATTCTAGCATATTAAGCATGAGTTTTATGTCACCCTTTCTTGACAGAGCCCCTGTGGTTCTCCGTGGTCTCTCAATACTAGGCACAGAGCAAGCACCCAATATATATTATAGGAATGAATGATCTCAAATCTTCACAGTGTTCCGTATAGTTGAGTTCTGTGATATATGTCTGCAAATAAATGGAATTTAGGGGGTTTAAGTGGCTTTTTCCAAGGCCCTTGAAGTTTGGAGGTAAGTGCTCAGAATATCCTGACTTCTAAAATCATACTCTCTTCTTTTGTATGTGTAGAGAGTAGACTGCCTTGCTGTCAAAAAAAAAAAAATGAGGAAGAGACATTTAAAGAGGTAGAGCATTTCTGGAATCAAATATATGCTTTTCAAAACAATGCAGAAAACCTTTTTCAGAGGTAGAACACTTATAAAAAATGAAGAAATAATATGTAATTAAGCATTCATTGAGGATAAGCAATTAATCCTGTCCTCCAGGGGTGAATTTATGTCTAGCTTATTTGCACATGAAAGTACAAGATGGGTTTCATTTCTGTGAAAGTAAGACATCTGGTTGGGAAGTGAAAAATTTGGTCAATTACCTGAATCATGTTTGGTCTACATGATAGAAAAGACCCAGATGTCTTCAAATCACCAGATGTTTGGCGTTGTGTGGTTAACACCAGACACACTGACTGACTTTTTCAAGTGAGAGTTGCTGTTTGACATTCTGTAGATTCATCTATTGTTAGGAGGTTGTTATCATTTTGTAAACCAGCAGTTTGCAAACAGTAGTCTAGACTAGAGACCAACACTGGCCCCTGACAAAGTGTTCACTGGTATGTGATGGATTGAATAAATAAGGTCATAAAAGCAATTATATTTACTTTAAAATAATGTCCTTTATTTTAAGCTCATCTCCTTTCTTTCTTTTTAGTGGTACAATATTCTGTCAAATGATCCTGATTCTAGGGTTAGTTTTTAATGAATCAGAGACAAAATTTAAAATTTAGAAACCTATGTCAGTCCTCAGTTTTCTTTGGGTGATTTTTTTTATTGGATTGTGGAAAAAACAAGGCAAAGCTGTGAAAACCACTACTGTAAACTTTGTGAAATTTTTGCACAATGACACCTAAAATATTTTCGTGTATTTCCCAAATTTGCCTTCCCCTAGAAGTGGAGACCTCTCCTTGACAGAACTGTTTGCATGAGTCTTGAAAGTATTGATCATTTTAACAATCAAGTGTTTTGCTGGAAAAAATTTTTTTTCCTTTTGAAACAAGCATTTTGTCCTTAAAATAACTCCAAAGAGAACACCTTCCGCACTTTTAAAACACTTCACTCTGAAGCCATGCCATGGAGACATGACCATAGGAAGAAACTTTCTATGCTGGAAAACTGAATTCCATCACTGTGAATATTTTAACAGCTTTCACAGTTTCTATAGTTTGTTCTCATGACCCCAAAAGTATATATCTCCACATGCTGCAACATCAAGGATCTCTCCTTAAGCTTTATAAACTCAGCCAGAATGAACTGAGTACCCTCTGTGTGCCAGGTGCTGTCAATTACACCAGGAATAGGGAGTCATAATAACCATAATAATATATTTTATTGAGCATTTGTCATGTGTCAGACAGCATGCTAAAATGCTTTATTTACATTATCTTGTTTGGTTTGCATAACAACTGTGGGAGAAAATATCATTATTATAGCTTTTTTAAAGGTGAGGCAAATGTTGCTGCGGGGAAGTGAAATCACTTGTCCAAGGTTGCAAGCCCTATGAGTGGGAAACCCACCCCCACCATCCAAGCCTGTCCACCCCCTCCCTAACCTGAAGTCAGAAGTGTTGGGCTAAACCACCTGCCTCCTATGACTAAAGCATCTACAAAAAGAGCTCTGCCCTCAAGATGATTATAATCTAAATTAGAAGAGCTAGGTACAAGGAAAAAAGCCATTATGTAGAACAGAATGATGTAATTCCAAAAAACATGCTGTGGGATTGTAGAGGAAAGAGTGATTAATTATGATCTACCCAGGGAAGGCTTTTTGGAGGTGGCCTTAGGCTAGGTGAGAACAAAATAGGGCACTGGCAATTATCTAGAGAATTAGGTCACTGTGGGTGCCAAAGTGGATGATTTCAAACTAAAAAGACTGCACTTTCTGCTCTGAATATTTCAGAATGGGCCGCCCACACCACTGGAATCTGTTGGATTTTCACCAGCTCTCTTGTTCTCCATGTGACTTATGGCGCTGGTTTGCATGAGCTTCCTGCTCCAGCTGGGGAAAGTGCAGGATGGCACTGCCATAGCAGGGGGTATTGGCGAAGTGGAGGAAGCCTGTCTTGAATCAGAAGCCCTGGGTCCAATCTAGACTCTGCTTCTGTAACTGGTTGATGCCAAGGAAACCACCTCCCACTCTGGGTTCAGTTTTCTCTATTGCAAAGAGTATGCACTGAAGTTAATGGTCTCCAGGGCCATTCAAAGTCCAGTACCTGTTTTGAGATCGGAGAAGGAACCAGAGGAGAGGAGTGGAATATGCTGATTCAGCACGTTGGGATTTCGTGGCTCTTAGGGTTTTGTTCCTAGACATGATCTACCAGGGGAGCCTCCTGCAAAGGAAGCTGCCTTCCTTTTCTATTCATGCTGCTCCATACCTATCTCCTCAAATCTACATGGTGTAATAGGAAGATCCCGGACCATGGAGTCGGGGAATCCTGGTTTGAAATATTGACCTATTATATCGGTGACTTTGAATAAATTATGTATTCTTTCTGTGCTTTGTTTCTACTACTATAAAAGAATAGATTCTAACGCCATAAACTCTAATCTTATTTTTATTTTTATATTACTTTTTTGAATCAGGATCTCACTCTGATACTCAGGCTGGAGTGCAATGGGCTCAGGTGATCCTTTCACTTTAGCTTCCCAAGTAGCTGGAACTACAGGCACACACCACCATGTTTGGCTAATTTTGTGATTTTTTTTTTTTGTAAATATGAAGTCTCGGTCTGTTGCCTAGACTGGTCTTGGATTCTTGGGCTCAAGCAATCCTCCAGCCTCAGCCTCCCAAAGTGCTGAGATTACAAGTGTGAACTACCACATCCAGCCTAATTTTAATACCATAGATAGATTCTCATGCTAATGCCGTTGGTTTGTTGTTGGCATTGAAGGTGATAGCAACTGAAAAGTGCCAAGGGTAGTTACTGAAAGCTCACAGGTTTCAATAAATGGGCACTATTACTATTATATTTATTTATCTTGCTAAAATATAAATTGTGTATACCACTCATCTACTCACTGACCTACAGTAGCTACTAGTTGCTTGTTGGACTTCTGGAACCAGCCTTGACCAGGCAAGGAGAATTTGAGAGCCTCTGTTCTACTAGAAGGTGATATCCACAATGCCTTGCCACCATAGCATCTCCCATCTAGTGAGAGTCCTGGGCCTGCAGGTCAGCCATTTTCTAGGCATGTGCATTACTGATTGCATATAAAACTTGATGATATCCTCATCACTCATTACAGAAATGCTTACTAAGTCCCCAGTATGTGCCAGGCACTGTTCTAATGCTGAAGATGCATTTAAGCAAGAAAGGTAAGGTCCCTGAGTTAGAGCGGTAAGAGTGTATTGTTGGTGGGATTGTGTTAGAAAGTACATTTCTTGCCCCAGTGGCATTCAAGATTCGTAGTTAAACTTAATAGCCTCTCTCCTCTTTATTCTTCCAACAGATATTCATCACCCTATGTTAGTGTGCATGTTTAATATTTTTGTGTAAATGTATTGATCTTTGTCTTAGGATCTTTATTATTATTATTATTATTATTATTTTATTTTAAAGATGTGGGGTACAATTCAGGATTAGGTAGACAAGTGGTCATCATACAGGTAAAGTTCGGGCCTCCCTTTGGTCCCTACTTTGCCTGGTTTGAGATCAGGTACCCTTATTAATGTTATATGGCTCCCCTCCTCCCCTGGCAGTTTCCCAAACCCTTACTACCGCCAAACCCTTTCTTATAGTATTATGTTCAGGGTCTGTTTATGAGTTGAACATGTGGTACTTAGTTCTTTGTTTCTGTGATATGTCATTGGGTATGATAGACTCTAAATCCATCTAAGTTGCTGCAAAATCCGTAACTTTTCCTTTTTTATGACAATATAATATTCCATTGTGTATATGTACCATATTTTAAAAATCCAGTCCACTTTTGATGGGCAGCACAGTTAGTTCCATGTTTTTGCTATTGTGAATAATGCTACAATAGATATGTGTGTGCAGATACCTTTTTTATAGAATGATTTGAGTTCCTCCAGGTATAGTCCCAGAAGAGGGATTGCTGGGTCATATGGAAGGTCAATTTTTAGATCTTTTAGGAACTGTCACACTGTTTTCCACAGAGGTTGTACTAGTTTACCCTCCCACCAACCATGTAGACATGATTCCTTTTCTCTGCATCCTCTCCAGCATCTGTTGTTTTTTGAGTTATTGATGATGGCTATCTTGACTGGAGTTAGGTTTTCCCTCAGTGTGGTTTTACTTTGCATTTCTTTGATTATTAGTGAGACTGAGCATTTTTTCATGTATCTGTTGGTGGCTGCTTGTATGTCTTTTGAGAAATGACTATTCATATCTTTTGCCCACTTTTTGATGGGGCTGTTTGTTTTTTTCCTTTCAGCATGTTTGAGTTCCTTGTAGATCCTGGATATTAGACCTTTGTCAGATATTCAATTGGCAAATATTTTTTTCTCAGTCTGTGGGCTGTCTCCCTGCTCTCTTGATGGTTTCTTTGACTTTGCAGAAACTTTTCAGTTTAATGAGGTCCCACTTGTCTATCTTATCTCTTATGGCATGGACTTTTGGAGTTTTGATCAGGAATTGGTTGCCTACTCTGACTCCCATAAGGATATCTCCTGCATTTTCTCAGATTCTTATAGTTTGAGGTTTTACTTTTGGGTCTTTGATTCACTTAGAGTTGATTTTTGTGTATGGTGATAGGTAGGAGTCCTGTTTCAATCTTCTGCATGTGGTCAGCTAGTTTTCCTAGCACCATTTACTGAATAGGTTCTCCTCTTCCCAGTGGTTGTTGTTGGAGGCTGTGTTGAAGATGAGTTGGTTGAGAAATTGAGGTTTTGCTTCTGGAATCTCTATCCTATTCTTGTACCGGGACCAGGCTGTTTTGATTATTGTAGCTTTATAATTAAGTTTAAAGTCAGCAAATGTAATACCTCTTGCTTGGCTTCTTTTGCTAAAAATTATTTTGGCTATTCATGGTCTTTTATGTTTTCATATGAATTTCTGTATTGTCATTTCTAGTTCTGAGAAGAATGATGTTGGTAATTTAATGGGTATTGCGTTGATCTATAGATTGCTTGGTAGGATGGATATCTTAACAATGTTAATTCTTCCAACCCATGAGCATGGAATATTTTTCCATTTGTCTTTGTCATCTTATGATCTCTCTCTTTTTTTAAAAAATTTAAGTTTAGCTGAATGAACATTACTGAGGACTTATGTTCTAGACATTGCTGGATGGTGGAGGTGAGGGACAATAATACAGAGATGAACAAAGTAGTTTGGGCTATTCTCTGTTTAGTGAGAAAGAGGGATAAAGACATCTATAAAGACCTTAAAACATAAGAGCCATTTGAAATTAAAGTAATAATATATGATCTGTTTATTTATTAAACACCTACTATAGGTCAGACCATAGGGCCAGGGGTTCGAGAATGTATAAAACACAGGCCAAACCACATAGGCACTTACAAGATATAATAATTAAAATACATAATTCAGAAGCGGTATTGGATGGGAATAGTGTCTACTACAAAGTAAGCCACATGAGGGGAGGGACCTTACCTGTCTTGCTCCTTAATGCCTTTTCAACATTAGAACAGTGCCTGGCACATATTGAATACTCAGTAGACATTTCTGTAACGAGTGATGAGGATATTATAAAGTGATGAGGATATCATAAACTTAATCTACTTTAAATTTAAATCAGTAATTTCAAGTAGAATTTAATCCCCGGTTGAAAATGAGATTATTTTTAGGAGGCAGATGAAGGGAAGTGAACAAATTAAGAAAATGGGCAGTCTGAAGATGTCTTTCAGCAGGTAGTCGAACATATCAAATTGGATGTCTCATTAATGGCTCTGATTGAATGAATTGTTCTAGACATGTGCAACTTCAATTCAGGAGCCAGAATTACTGGAATGCTTTTTAATCAGCTTTGTGTCAGTTGTGGTTCCAGATCTAGAAGACTCCCTGAGCTGCCCTGCTGAAGTGATATTTGCTCTCTGTAGAGGAATTTAGGTGCTTGATATAGGTCAAGCCCCTAATCCTATCAGTTCTCCTGGCAACCTTAAGCACAGGGATGGTGTTGTGTTTGGTTTAGTGAATGTTCATACTTTACTTAACTTTGGGCTCCACCAAATCTTGGCAGACCTTTGAAACCACTGAGCAAATGGTATGCATGTGTAAAGCACCAAACTTATAGTCATCATCACACACCTCTAAGAGAACTCCAGCCTATTGTTTGAGAGTTGTATATTCTTGCTCTCCCATCCCTAAATTTTATAGGTTCAGTCTGAAAAAGCCCCAGGACCTTCTCTGCTGGCAAAGCAAGGCATTGCTTAGCACTCTCCCAACCAATCTGGTCAGCCTGTTGACCTTGGCAGGATCGAGCTGGGACTAGCCCCCCAGTGCCAAACACAAGAGAACCAGAGTTGTGTACTGCCCATGCCCAGACCTCTCCCTGACTTTTTTGTGGGCTTGGAGCCAGCTCTCTCCCTGGTTTTCATCTCACTGTTTGTAGGAATACAAAGGAACACTAAACCTTCCAGTTAATTCAACACCCTGCCCCCACCTCCCCCTTCCTGGAGAGGATAACAGTTCTGTTGACCATTATAATGCATTTTCTGTCTCCCAGCAATCCACATAGTCATTAATTTCTGCTGCTGACATCAGGAAAGAGGATTATGTGTGTGTCTGAAACTGTTCCCAAAGTGCTCATTAGTCATAGATAATTGAAAAACTGGTAGGGGAAGATTTGGTGTAATAAGAGCCCCGGCCTGCAAAGAGGGACTGCAACCACCAGATAATTGTAGATTCCAGCTTTCGACCACTCAGACGGAATCTGCCCTTCCACATGGGAATTCAGTGGACTTGAACCCAAGAGCCCTCAGGGAGGTAGTGTGTTTTACATGACCCTCGAGAGTGTGTACACAGGTATAGGGGCCAACCAGATCAAGAAAGTAGGTGAACTGCCCTGGGGTCTGTTTCCTGCCTGCAGACTGAGGGGCAGGGTTTGGAAAAGGTGCATCGTATTCTCCTTAATTTAATCTTGTTTTTATGTCAGTTTAAGCTACTTTGTTTGGATCACAAAAGAAACACAAGACTGTGGCATACAAGAAGCACAAGCAGTAGAATACAGTACCCTCCACTGGATCCCAGTCCCTGCTGTAATATAGTTCTGTGTATTTTTCTAGGATGTTTTCTGGATGTTTATGTGCTTGTATCTTTGTATCCTTTTTAAGAAACCACACACGTGATCATACTCTGACTACTGTTGTGCATCTTGCCATCTTCTCTTAATTTATCTCAACGCCCTTCCAGATCCATACCTTAATTCAACCTCATGTATGTCAATGGCTATGTGAGATTCTGCTGAATAGATGTACCCTAATATATTTACCCTGACCAGATTTAAGGAAGAAAGTACCTTTAAAAATATTACACAGGAAATACATGTTCAAAGTAGAACAATTAAAAAGTACAGGTTTGTAAAAAGAAAAAAAAAAAAAACCCATAATTTCTTCACACAGAGGAAACCTATTTTTTGTGCTTATCTTCCCTAGGAATGTATTTTTACAAATAATCCCTCTACTGGGCCAGGCGTGGTCGCTCAAGCCTGTAATTCCAGCACTTTGGGAGGCCGAGGTGAGAGGCTTGCCTGAGCCTGCAGGTTCGAGACCAGCCTGGGCAACTTGGCAAGACCTCATCTCTACAGTAAATCAAAAAATTAGCCAGACGTGGTAGCGTGCGCCTGTAGTTCCAGCTACTTGGAAGGCTGAGACGGAAGGATCCCCGAAGCCCAGCAGGTCGATGCTGGGGTGGCCGTGAGCCTGCCACTGCCCTCAACCTGGGCAACAGAGTGAGACCCCAACTCAAAAACAAACAGTCCTTCTGCCTTTTTTATTGTTGTTCTTACAACAAAGTCATACTCTACGTGATGTTCTGCAGACTGCATAGTTTAGTTGGCTCGACTGCTGTAAAGACAAAAGCTATCATTCAACCTCTCTTCACACTGCCCGTTTATCTTAGAAAACCAGTGTGAGCGCTCCTGTGACAGGTCCTCCTTGCCCGGCCATGCCTGAGACCCTCTGCCGCCTCTCTTGTCCAGCCTGCTCTGGTTCTCTTCTCCTCCCTAGTGCCCTTTTTACTAACACAGTGAACTGAACGCCTCACACACTCTTTGCCATCGGGCCTCCAACAGTGAACCCACTTCCTGCTCTGCTTTCGTCTGTTCCCCCAGAACGCCCTCGCACTGAAACCAGCAGACCCTTTCCTCACCAGGCTCATCTGTCATCCTCACCTTGAAAATCTCCTTCTCTTTCCTGGCCAACGTAACTGGACCCTCCTCAGTTCTCCAGGGACATCATGTACAACTCTCTGGCATTTTCTACACGGTCCTGAGGGTCTTGGTTTTCTATGGTCTTTGTCACAGACCACATTATGAACTTCTGAGGTCCGAGGGGCCTCTTTCACTTACACCCCAGCACCTGGATCGTGGCACATTGTAGTTGAAAATCTGAGTGGCCCTCCTTAGTACCATTGTTACTGAAATGTTTGTTAAAATGCGTGAATGAATGGTTGAATGAAGCTTAGAAGAGACTGCGAATGCTTAGGCAGTGAACTCTTGATTAACTCTGGGAAAAGCAATGCTGTGAATAATTTAATTTTATGGTGAAAGAAAAGCCAAGCAAGGATTATTTCGGGAAAAGTTGTCAAGACGCACTTATGCTCACCTCTGTCAGCTCTAGTTCCTTCAATGCTCCTCTGGCTGATAAAGTGTGATCTTGAAGGGGTGATTTCTCAGGAATTCTCACCTATTTCTATCATCATCTCTTGTGCCAAGCTGTTTCCTTCTGGTCTTTAGATAAACAAAGCTCCTTCCTGCTTTGAGTCCGGATGGACTATTCCTGAAGACTGTGGTTCCAGTTGAAAGATGGGATGTTTATCCTTGTGTATATTTATTTTCATTCTTAGACCACTGGGTTGAGGAGAAGGCTGGTTCACTGCCCTAGGTTGGGTTTTCTGGAAGCAAAGGTTAAGACAGATTTGGGTGGGATAAGATGTTTATTAGGGATGGTCGTCTGTGAAAGGAAGGAGGAGGAAGTAGAGCTGGGCAGAGGGAAAAGTGTCCTGCAACACCCTGGCCAGCCCAGCAGAGTGCCCTGGAGTGATGTCACCCATCAGAGGCCTAAGTCACCAGGTGCCCTGGGAGCGGCATTGCCAAGGACTCTATGCAGCTGAGGCAGGCACTAGAGGAGCTGGCAGCTGGAGGGTCTCTGCTGACCTCACTCTGTCCTTAAGGGGGACTCTGGGCCATGGCCATCACCATCTCTATCATACTCCAAGCAATCGCTGTAACCTGTTGGTTCCTGCTCCCCCAAACCGCTTGTGTCTCCCTCTGTTTCTGCATCCCAGTTTCCAATACCTTAATGAAGGCCCTCATCTTTTCTCTTTTTGATTACTGAACTAACTAGCTGCACAGCTGTTTTCCCTAACCCCAGTCTCTCCTCTGCTATAATGCTGTCAGAGAGCAAATCTAATCACCTTCCTCCCAGACTCATGCTCCTGCAGCGGGCTTCCTGGTTAACTTCAAACACTTGAGTATGGATTACAGGGTCCTGCATGCACTGCCTCCACCTGCCTCTCCAGCCTCCTCTGTCTCCCCTACCCTGCTCCCTGGCAATTCCCACCCTGGCTTATGTTCCAGTTTACCTTCCCCCTTTGGATAGTTGCCTTCTCCCTTTGTCTTGACTTTGTCCAAGATGCTTCCTCTGCTGAGAAAGCTTCCTGTGGTCCTACAGCATATGACTAGACTCCAGGTCTCCTGCCTGCATGCCCAGGACTCTGTCTGTGCCTCACAGTGGTCTGCAGCATCATGCTCTGAGTCCAGAGGACACAGAATCAAATTAAGCTCCTTTACCAGCTAAGATTTCTTTCTAAATGACTATAGAGAAGACTTGGAAGAGTGCCCCACCCTGGGAATCCTCCTTCTGTCTAGAACCTTTTTTAATGAAAATTACAGCTTTTATGTTTGTGGATATTGGGGATGAAAGTGGAGCAGAATTTCCATTTTGACTCTACTATGGAAGAAGCTAACCCCTTAAAAAAAAAAAATTCAATTTAGTGGGCAAGATTTCCAAAGGGTGCTCCTTTGTTTATTTATTTATTTATTTTTTGAGTCCAAGTCTCACTCTGTCGCCCAGACGGGAGTGCAGTGGCCGCTCCCGGCCACTGCAGCCTCGACCTGCTGGGCTCCGGTGATCTTTCCACCTCAGCCTTCCAAGTAGCTGGAACTACAGGCGCGCGCTACCATGCCTGGCTAACTTTTGATTTATTGTGGAGATTAGGTCTCGCCAAATTGCCCAGGCGGGTCTCGAACCCGTGGGCTCAGGCATTTCACTCACCTCGGCCTCCCAAGGCGTGGGATTAAAGGCTGAGCCACCAACCCGGCCGGGTGCTACTTTTTAGACATACATAATGCTTGTTCTAAAAATACTTCTTTTGATCTCTTGATTCATTCAGAACACGTTTTTAAACAACATGTGCAAAAGGTAGTGTGATGACTAAGAGCACAGATTGTGGTATCATCAGTCAAAGTAGAATCCATGGCCTGTCTCCAGCTCAAAAGCTGTGGGACTGTGGGGACCTTATTTTTCCTCTGTAAACCTCAGTTTCTCCATCCACCTGTGAAATACGGACAGTCTCAGTATTATTGTTCCCTTCACAGGAGGTTATTTTGAAAATAAAGTAAGAAAATGCGTGATATGTGTCCTAAGCACAATCCCTGCCACGGAAGTACTTAGTAAATGGGAATAATGACTCTTGTGTCTTAGATACTAGACATAGTGACAATTAAGATACTGTCCAGAGCCAAGCCATCAGAGCCAATGGCACTGCTCTCTTCCAGGTTTCTGCTACTCTGGCATTCAAAACTCACTAGAGGTTTTCCGACTTTCTGCCCATGATTTGAGCATCTTAACCTCATCCTCCAGAACAGCACTATCCAATAGAAATATACCGTATATAATTAAAAACTCTCCAGTAGCCATATTAAAGTAGATGAAATTAACTCTAATGTATCTTATTTAACTTCAGATATACAAACTGTCATCATAACATAACTGCTAAAAAAAATTATTGCACTATTTTACACTTGTTTTCCAGAGTAAATCTTTGGCACCTGGTGTGTATTTTCCACTTAATATGTCTTAATTCAGATATTTAATTTTCACTGGAAATATCTGATTTAGAGTTCTTAAATTAATTTTGAAAAAGTAGATTTGTATACTCAAGTGGTTCCAAACATACTTAAAAGTTGTTCAGTAACTAAATTGAGTATTCATTTATAAATGGAAATTAAATACAATGAAAAATTTAGCCCCTGAGTTACTCTAGCATGCTTCAAGTGCTCAGTCCACATGTGGCTGTTTGCCACCATGTTGGACAGTGACGCTCTAGAAGCCACTGCGGTGGTTTCTGTCTTCCACTTTTTAGCTATCCTTTCTTTTTTTCATATTCAATTATAGATAGAAGCTCTTTGCTTAAAGTGGATGAAAATGGTGTTGTGGAGGTGCTTTGTTTCCATTCAGACACTCAATTTTAGAGGACATAGATTGAGCTGTTTTCCCTCTGACCCACCTCCCAACCTCTACCCTCACCTCTGCCTGCAGAGATCCCGTAGCACCTCTGTCCAGGCCTGGAGCTCCATGGAGCAATTAACAGGTAGCATCTTGGCTCCCAGCAAATTGCTGACCATGCATTCAGAGTCATAGAATCTTGAGGCCCAAAGGGATAGCATATATATGGGTCAACTCTTAGGCCCTCTCTTCAGTGCAAAAATACCTATAAAATTCCTGGGGTTGGAGTGAACAGTAGGAAAAGGCTAAGAGCAGTTGGATCATTTCATTCTTTCTGGCTTATGTGGTTCTCTGTGTCCTTATCTTGTCTTCTTAACTAGGTTGGGGGCAAGGACTGCTTTTTACAACCCCACAGCACCCACATGAAACAAGACAATCAATAAATTCTTAACTGAAGGCCTGACTGATTGCAAGAATCCAAGGTCACTTGAAATATCAGGGTCACTGCATTGCACAATGCCAAAGAACATCTTTCAGATTGTATTTTATGGTTGTGCAAGTAGCAGCCTTGTAGGTTTAGACTGGAGTTTCTTTTCCAGCTGAGAAAAGCTTTTAACAAATTTTTTATTGGTACCAAACACTTCCTCCCTTATCCTATGACAGGAAGCAAAGACAAGAGTTAAGTTTCCTTGACTCCCTTAGGGATATATGCTTATCAGGGAGTGTATATGGATGTGTGAACGTGTGTGTGTGTGTGTGTGTGTGTGTGTGTGTGTGTGTGTGTGTGTGTGTGCAAGGCAAGGCAGGCTGGAAGGCTGGTAGAGCTGTTGTTAGCAAGCCCACTTGGAACAGTTTGAGCATCTCACCTGGCCTTCTGTGTTTGTATTCCTTTTGGAATTTCCCATGAATGGAATCTTTCTCTGGTTTGAATGATGCCTTAGAGATCCTGGCTTTGTGAAGAACCCCAGAGCAAGACCCACAGTTACCAAGCACATAAACTCAAGTCACCAAATGAGAAAAAAGACTTCATGGCCTTGTGTTTTTTATCTGTTTGAAGTTGAGAAAATGCAGAGAAGGAGAAGGGAGGAAGGAGTTTCTCTTCAGGAAAGCCTCTGTTTGTTTCCGTGTTTTTCAAACTGATGAATGTTTGTTTTTCTTCATGTCTCCCCAGGAAACCAAGTGCTACCTCCTGGAGCTTCTCTGGGAAATGGGCTCACACCAGAGGCAGCAAAAGACCTTGGCCTTCCCCCTGGGACTGCGGTCGCAGCCTCACTCATTGATGCCCATGCAGGAGGACTAGGTAATCTCCCTTTTCAGTTGAGAATGTTCCCCAGAACCTACGGCATCCCTTTTCTGTTTTTAAAGTAAAGGTTAAGGACTGGTATTTCAAAATATGATAACAAAAACCCTTTTTTGCAGTTAAACATGTGGATAGAATTATAGAACTTTTCATCTATTTATAAAGAATTTATTCATAATATTATTAATTTCTCCATACATGATCATTGAAAAAATTGATTTGAATAAATTTCTGAATGATTCTTTGGTTTACTGAAAATTTGAAGAAAATGTGTTAATTTCTAACTGCTGTACTTACCTATTTTTTTTCTAATGAGACTCCAAAACCCTTATAAAGTCTAAAGATTTATTTTCATAATATATTTGGCTTATGTCCTGGCTCCAATTCCTTGGCTGTAATCTTGAGTTCATCTCCTATGTAACTCTTAAACCTGTCATTCATGCATTCATTCATTCATTCATCAAATACACGTTGAGCACTGACCATGTCCAGGAAAGGTTCTAGGGGCCAGTGAATTTAAAACAAAACAAAAGAAAACTTGCCCAGATTTTAATGGAAAAGCACAGAATGAAAGAAAGAATTAATTACAGTAAAGTCTGATAACTGTCCTCTTCATCCTTCTTGCAGTTTGTGTGTGTGTTGGTAGTTCTGATTCTCAGTCTCTCTTACTTCAGCTGTAGCCATATATTTTCCCCTAGGCTTTCGTTCTAACAGTGTTTAGTGTTAAGCTGTGGTTCATAGTTCGTAAGATCAATTTACAGGACACGGACATTGAATTTGCAGAACAAATGGAATGGAATGGAATAGAACTAAGTAGAAAACATGAGAATACGTTTCACGTGGAAAGTGAGCACTGCTTCATGGAGCTGTTCCCATTCCACGTGTATGTGCATGTGCATATTAGGCTTGATGAACATTTTTTTACTGTGGCTCGTGATTTAAAAACTTAGATGGATATTCTGGTTCATACTTCATCTTACAGCCGAAGTTATCTTTCAGATACTTACGTTGATTGTGCCCCTGGAACTCTGTCCAGAGAACACACATGTCCTCTGCCCAGAATGATTGGTCCTCCACTTGTTCAGCTGGCTAACTCCTCCTCTAACTGGAAGACCCATATCAGATGCTTTATCTTCTGCTTAGCCTTCCGTGAAACACTGAGACACATTTAGAAATTCTCTAAATTGTGCCTATTTCAGCAAACTATTTGAAGAAATGATTACAGTGTATTATAATTTCTGATTTATCTGCTTGTCTTTTCCACTAGACTGTGAACTCCTTGAGAACAGGGGCATTATATTATTGTTCTCCTTTCCTTCACGCCAAGCCCTGTGTCTGGGTCTTATTGGTGCTTGATGAGTTTAATTTTTTTTTATTTTTTTTTACTTTTTTTTTTTTTTGAGTTAGAGTCTCACTCTGTCGCCCAGACTGGAATGCAGTGGCTGCTCCTGGCCACCGAAGCCTTGACCTGCTGGACTCCGGCGATCCTTCCGCCTCAGCCTTCCAAGGAGCTGGAATTACAGGCATGCACTACCACGCCCGGCTGATTTTTTGATTTCTTGTAGAGATAAGGTCTCGCTGCCCAGGCGGGTCTCGAACCCGCAGGCTCAGGCAATCCACTCACCTCAGCCTCCCAAAGGCGCGGGATTACAGCTTGATGAGTTTATTAAATAAATAGTCACATTAAGGCAAGAATAAGGTGAGATGGCTTTAAACTGTAGAGTGAATGTCTGTTTCCTTATGCAGCAGGTTATTAAATGGTCTCTTATTCTACACAGTACATGGACTTCCAGAAACAGGATAACTCTCAACGATCTATGAACATGTCTTCCCTATTCATCGCTATGTCCTCAGGATCTAACACAGTGCCTGAGAATTGGTAAATAACTAGTAATACATGTAAGTTGGTTGAATGGTATGTAATGTAGTTTTAATTATAGTCAAGGATATTTCTCACCAAAGACTTTTCATTGTGAGCAGTGTGTGCTTTAGATGGGGATGCCGTTATTTTGTTTTGGTTTTTTTTTTTTGAGTTGGAGTCTTACTCCATCACCCAGGCTGGAGTATGGTAGCACAGTCACGGCCACCCCAGCTTCGACCTTCTGGGCTCCGGTGCTCCTTCTGCCTCAGCCTTCCAAGTAGCTTTGAACTACTGGCACGCACTACCACATCCAGCTATTTTTTAATTTATTGTAGAGATGAGATCTCACCAAGTTGCCTGGGCTAGTCTTGAACCCGTGGGCTCAGGCAATCCGCTTGCCTCGGCCTCCCAAAGTGCTTGGATGACAGGCTGAGCCAGCTTTTAGTTTTTAAGTATAAGCAGAGAAAGAACTTGTGGTCTAGATAGACATGAAGCATTCCTGTCCTCTAGCAATCCTGACATTCCAGATCATGTGTGAGGCCAGGAAACTTTCTCTGTCAAGCTTTTTCAGTTGTCCCTGGGGTGACAGTCTCAGTCATTCACCCCCTACCCAGGTGACAGGCATTTGCTGGGACCACCACATGCTGAAAGAAAGAGGGCTGCCCCATGGGGAGCCACAGACGCCATGGATTCCTTGTCAGTTTTTTAGACCCTTCTCAGGGACATACCAAAACACACCTTATTACTTCTACCCAGGACTTGCTGTGCCCTCCAATGGGAGGACTGCCAAATAACCCCCTTCCTTTTCCTTAACAGAGATGTTCAATGACAAAAATTTTACCTTTAGAGGCTTTGGCTTAGACCCTTTGTTCCCTATAAAGTGCAAATGCTTAGAAGTTAGTAAATTTCCCCTCTATTTTCCAAAGGTAAGTCTTTTAGGTGGAAAGATAGAATAGGACCATGGATTCTTTAAAATCTGAGCTTAGGTATCTTCAGGGGCTGGGAAGGGCCCAGGAAGGGTATTCTCATGAACTGGGGGACAGTATAGACTGACCTGTGCCCTCTTATGCTTCCTCTTCACCTGACAACCAATTCAGGATTAGAACATCTGGGAAAGAGGAGGCCTGGGTGCAAGTGTTCTTTCTCATTTCCCACCCTGTCTGTGCCCCTGGCAGGATGTGGAGAATAGAGGCCCGAAAGCCTTGGAAAGGTCATCCACAGGCCCAACCACATATCCGCTAAAGACATGTATTACCTGCATGCAACCTGTCAGTTATTGGCCTAGGCCCTGGGGATTATCAGCAGTGAACAAATCAGGCAAAGCCCCACTCGTTTTGAAGAAAACATTCTTATTGTTCTCCCCTGGCTTGTGTGTTTGTAGCTTAATAGTACAAAATATTGTAATGCTGTGATAAGGGTACTCAACATGGTATCTGAGGATCTGGATTTAAACTTCCATTCTGTTTACAAATATGGTGCCTCTCAGTGCTTTTGCTTCCTCTTCTGTGGTGAGAGATAGCAGTGTGCAAATAGAGTAGTTGGCAGAGTGTCTGGCACATCGGAGGCATGCAATATTGAGGTGTCTCTCTGGTTTTCTCCCTCTGGGGCCATAATGCCTGACAAGAAGTAGGAGTTTCATAAACAGAAGTTCTGGTAGGATGTGTCCATCAGGAGAGCTGTCTTCCTTTTGGATAGGCATGTGGAGAAGAACCAGAGGCTTCTGGACTCCCTCCGCCTTCCCTGAACCTGGCCTAACTTTCCTTGTCCAGTTCTCTTAACAGAAGACAGGATTTGCCACGTTAAGATTCTCTTTAGGTTGAGGTCAGAAACAGCTTCAAGATCTAGTTCAGTGAATTCTGTGCTAAGACATCCCTAGATGTCAAGTAAGAACCTAGCCTTGGATTCAGAATTGGATACCACCCAGGCCTCTCACAAGCAAACCCCGACAACTGTGGTCCCTTCAAATGCTGTTCGGGCATGACTTCCCTGGACCCCACATTCTGACTGGCAGGGGCGGGAGGGGGTGTCAGCATTCTGCTTTGGAGAAATATCCCTGGACTCTCACTCCCAAGGGGATCCTGGGAAGACAGGG
This sequence comes from Carlito syrichta, assembly GCF_000164805.1. Taxonomy (NCBI): domain Eukaryota; kingdom Metazoa; phylum Chordata; class Mammalia; order Primates; family Tarsiidae; genus Carlito; species Carlito syrichta. The sequence continues at coordinate 119,150 of NW_007233041.1, forward strand.
TAAAGATCAAAGAAGCGAGTAAAACGCAACCCATACTTTTTCCAGTTCTGGAAAAAGAGGAGGAAGGACTCCGTGGGAATAAAAATCAACGATAAAAGAACATTTTGTTCTTAAGGTACTGGTTAGTAAGTTCCCCAGCAGACAGTCAAGATAGGAGTAGCTTTGTTTGCAATTTGTGGGGGCGGTTCTGGCCAGGGCTCCTGCTGCTGGTATTTTTTCTAGCTTATAAAAATAACATTAACTTTGTTCCAGGTCTGTTCTTGGCTTCAGCACCCTAACTGTCCTGAAAGGCAATAACAGCCTGATTTCTGTCACAGGCCATTCTCTCAGTTGTTCTTATCTGCCAGACAAACTCCTGATTATCCATTAAATCTTGAATCCTGTGCCCTCTCCTCTGGGAAGCCTCCCCGGACTCCCCCAGGCTAACTTAAGCACTCTTTCCTCTTTGTTAGCACTGTGTTTTATACTTGTAGGTTTGTGTGTGCAGCATTTTCTTATCTACTTATCTGTAAACTCTTTTAGCGCCTTGTTTCATCCTCCTGTCCCAGCAACCTGCACAGTGCTTTGCACAGGGAAGACCCTGAGCAGCTACATATTTAATGAATGAGTGAATGAAATAATGACACTTCCTTCACGAGGGATGAATATTGCAACTGAGAGATATGGTATCCTTTCATTACAGAGGCAGTTGTCCCTATACAGCGGGTATACCTGGCTTAGTTCTCCAGGAGCAAAAGTTTGGGCTCTCCTAGATATCTGGAAATCTCTATTGCTTTTGCACCCATCACATCAGAAGGTTTTGGCCAAGAGCAAACTTCGTGCCTGGGTTTAGCACAATTCTTTGATTACCAATACTGGATTCATTGCCAGATGTTGAATTGGCTTACATTGCTTGTCTGGGCCAGATGTTGAATTGATTTAAATTGTTCATCTGAGTTGCATAGTCAAACCGAAATGAGGATTTTTGAGTTTCTTTTATTTTTAAAGGCAGAAGAATGTATTTAACTAGTCTTGCTAAGAGGGTTTCTGGTTCATGCCCTCCTGGAACAAAACATAGTTTGCTATAGCAAGCAACAAGCATGCCGATTTCTTGTCTTACCGCCATCAATGCTCGAGAAGAGAGGGTAGGCAGGCAGCAGCTTTAGATTACTTAATTTGGGGGAAGTATTTACTTAGTATTTTATTTTAAAGATGTGGGGGAACAATTCAGGATTAGGTACGTAAGTGGGATCTACATACAGGTGAAGTTTGGGTCTCCCATTGGTTCTCACTTTGCCTGGTTTAGAATCAGTTACCCTTATTGATGTTATACACACCGCACCCCTGCCCCCAGCTGTGCTCCACTACTGCCAATCTGTTTCTTGCAATATTATGATAAATGTTCAGTGTCCACTTATGAGTGAGAACTTGTGGTACTCAGTTCTTTGTTTCTGTGATAGATCACTGAGTATAATAGACTCTAAATCCATCCAAGTTGCTGTGACTTCCCTAATTTTGCCCTTCTTTATGACTTTATAATATTCCATTGCGTATATATACCACATTTTTTGCAAGTATTTATCTATAAGCATGTAGCATGTTTGACCAAGAATTATACTTATTAGCAATGATCCCTTGCAATTATAGACTTTGATTTATGACACACATCTGCATTCACTATAGAATTTGCTTCTCTTGTATAGAATCGAGTCATATCTCTTTTCTCACTCATGTATTCATTAGTAAAACAAGGGAGATGCTAATCACTGCCTTTCCTAGAATCATCTGCCCTCATGCTGCCACGGTTCTTAAGAATTATCTGCCTATAGTTCCCTAAACAGTACTTTGTGAGCCTAGTGACACCTGGATGTTTCAGAATCATGAGGGGTGGGGAGTGGGAGGGAGAGCTTATTTTTAAAAATGCAGATTCCCAAGGGGCCTACCCCCATGATTCTGATTTAGTAGGTCTGAGATGGGACTCAGAAATCCAAAGGTTTTAAACACTCCCCAGATGATTCTGATATAACCAGTTTGGGACCTACTGCAGGCAAACCTCTGTTCTGATCTTTGCATTTTCATAGGTTATAGGGAGGTTTTCCCATACGTGTCCCATCTGCCCCCTCATCCACTGCTTCCTCCCATCCCAGCTATGGACTCAGCTTTCTCCTTAAAAGATGTATCATCCACTTGTTTTCAACAGCAATTGAAAATAAAATTCATATTGAATAGAAAAAATAAAAAGAATTTACTCCTCTTAATGACTTTATGGTGAAGTTAGGAAAGGTACGTGTGCTTTCATTTTGCACTGGGAACAACTGAGTCTCTGAGTGAATTAGTTACAGACCCAAGCATAGATCTTTATTTATCTTACACTTAGTTCTCAAAACAACTTTATGCATACTATTATTTTGCCGCGTTTGCCACATGACACAATTGAGGCTCACAAGACGACCTAACTGCCTGAGTCTTATATTTAAGTGGTAGATGCATGACCTAAACCCATGCCACTGATTCCATAGTAGATACCACTGTGTTGTAAGGAGTGGCATATATGTTAAGATATGGTCCACTGTACTCTTGAATTTGACCCTTAACATGTCTTTGGAGCAAGTAACAAATCTGGAAGAAAGAAAAGTTTTCAATAATATTTACTGATGACCCATGTTACCAGTTGCTGGGGATATATAGTGAATATGAGACAGAAGTGGACTTCTGGGAATTTGTATTCCAGTAAAGAAAACAGGCAAGTAAATAAACAATTGCAATTATTTGTTCCAAGGCTTTGGAAAAACATAAAATGGGCCCAGAATTGAGATTTGAAGATTTCTAAAAGGATTCCTAGAGGAAGTAGTGTCCAGTAATATCATCACACTCTTTCCTGCCCTGGCATTGCTTCTTGGTATAGTGGAATTTATGTATTCATTGTAGCTTTTAAACTTCAATTAGGCTTTAATTTCTAACAATAAAATAATAATATTAACACCATTAATAAAAACAATTAGAACCACCACTCTTATTGGTGCCATTACAATTTGCCCATTTCTTACTTGGCTCCTATGTTCCAGGTACTCTGATACTTCACCTACTTGATCTTTTACTTCTCATGATAATTCTGCAAGGTAGAGTTTATTTCCTCATTCTGCACATGAGGGAATTAAAGGCAGAAAGAGCAATGCTTCCACAATCACATATCTAGTATCATAGCAAGAGTTGAATTTCAGTCTGACTCCAAGGCTTATATTCTCTTTCTCTAGACCAGTGGTTCTCAGTTTGGGGTTATTTTATTCCTCTTCTAACCCGCCACCCAGGGGATATTTGGCAATGTCTGGAGACAGTTTTCTTGATCACATCTGGCAAAGGGGGATGATACTGGCACATGGTGGGCAGAGGCCAGGGACACTGCCAAACAGCCTATGATGCCAACCCTCTACAACAAAGAATTATCCAGCCTCAAATGTCGATAGCACTGCAGCTGGGTCTCCCTACTCTATCCTGAAACACCTGTGATGAAAGTCTTTCTCTTCATCAAATCAGTTGATCTCTGTTGAAGCCAAAAAGTAGCCCCAAACAAGGGTTTTGCTAATATATTAGTACTTTACCTAAAGTATATCTTGTGAAATTGACATTTCAGCAAAAGTAGTTGTGAGGTAAGGAAACAGGAGTGAAGCCTGAGGAGCAGGGAGTACAGGATGGTTTCTGCCCCATCTGTCTTGGTAAGAGTCAAGCCGCCAGGACCACTTGGCCTTCTTTCCACATTTCAGGCACATTCTGTCTCCTTTACTCGCTGCTTATTCATCAGCACTCAGTCTCAGTGTTACTTCCACTGTGGAAACTTCTCCAAATGCAATCCCAGTCTCAGAAAAACATCAGTCGCTCCCTATTTTGTGTTTCTGAAACACTTTACACCTTTCAGTTTCCCCAGCAAATCATACTCACTTTTGTATTCCCATCATCCAGCATCCAGCCCACACAGCCAGTCCTCAGAAATCAGTAAATTCATCAATAATTAAGATAACAAATATAAGCGGATTTTGAAAAATCAAAAATAGGAATTGCTAAATCTAGGAGAGGGAACCTTTAAAGGAAAAAAAGAACATAGATTCCTAAGTCTTACTCTGCTGAGGATTCTGAGTCTTAAAGTCTGGGGTGGAGCTGGGAATCCAGTTTTAAGTGCAGAAGACGTCACCTGGTGCTCAGAGGAGACAGCCTGGGGGAACACGTGGGCACCGAGGACACAAGGGGCAGAGCAGAAGTGATGTGCAGCTGCCAAGTAGGCAAAAGAGACCAAAGCAGAACTATGGTGCACAGGAGCCAGGCCTAGGCTCCGGCCAAGAGCTGGGGGTGGGAGGGAGTTTATCCAAAAAGAGAGAGAAGGTGGATCCAGAGAGGCAGACGGTCTGTAAGAAAGGGAGGGATTAGAAGCACAGATAAAGTCATGCCGGGGAATCCGGAAGGAGAAGAGCCGTGCCAGTCCCTGAGGAGATAGAGCAGGGACAACTCTATTAGTTCCTGGATGTGAATCAGAAGGGGGGAGGAATTTGTTAATGTGTTGGCGAATTTATTGTTTAACTTGAGGTTTGGTTTAATGAGAACCATTGCTTCCTGAGACCTCAGCAGCTGTGTGAGCCGTGGTAGTACCTTGAGTGGCAGAGGGACAGAGAGGATGTGTGAGGGAAGGGTAATTGGAGTTCCTGTTACCAGGCCCCAAGGCTTTCTTGGACTGCTGTGCATCTCTGTACCGTAAAGGAACAGCCTTAGCTGGGAGACCCCACTTTTACCCAGTGGACAGAAAGCTGGGCGGCTTCCAGGGCCCTGGGGCTACAACCAGCTACCCCATGTGTCACCCCTTTTTAAACCTTGTGCCACACAATTCAGTACCTACAGCTGTGAAGCTGCCATGAAATCATACCATTCTGAGTATTTAGACCATAAGTAATCATACACCTTAGAACTGCAAGGTTGCTCTACGATTTTCTATACCAAATCCTTCAATTTGCAAATGAGAAAACTAAGGCCCAGATAAATGGTGAGTCATCCAAGGTTATCCTAGCAAATTGTCAGAGCTGAATTCAGAATCTTCCTAATTCATCAGCCAGGGTCCCTTCCTGTGCCTCCAAATTAGGAAAAGGGAGTGAATCTCGATGTGCTACTCTATTTTATACCTTTTATCCCATTTAATAGCTCCAGCTGATATCACTAGTGACTATTCAATAGGTAAATTAGTTTTCTTGAGTCACACATGAATAAGTGTCTTTGTTGTCATAATCTACACTAAACTCCAGAGTCTCCCTCAAAGCTGGTGATAATAAAAACTCCTGGTATTCAGGTTCCTTATGAAGAGCTCAAAGCAATTATTTCTGTTTTTCTTGCTGTTTCCTAAACACCTACTCTGTGCCAGGCATTTTGCTAGGTACTTTAACATTCACTATTGTCAGCTCACAACACACTAGAAGCTACCAATACCTAATGCTGCATTGAACATGCAGGGACATTAAGGTTTAAGAACTTGCTTAAGGTGACTTTTCTTTCTTTTTTTTAAGTAGAAAGAAGAAAAGTTTATTATTCGCCTTTCACAACTGGACAGGAGGCCAACACTCAGAGGCAAGCACAGAGGTTAGATCAGAGAATATAGTTTAGTTAGAAAGTAAATTAGAGAGAGAAAAAGAGGAGATTCACCTCCCCAAGGTAGGGGAGGGGTCCAAAGCCAGGAAGCATGGTGCCAGCCATAGCTCAAGGAGCACATGGCCACATCAGAGTCTAGCAAGGAAATGACCAAGGTGACCTTTCAATAAACGATAAAGTTGGGTTCTGAATCTTACTGACCACAGGGCCTCTGAGGTTTCCTCACCTTACCCTGGCTAGTGTATTTATATGTTTCTAGTTGTGTCTGTGCCTTTTTGTTGTGTTAGCTTATACTTACACTGGTGCGTATTTATATCTCTAACAGAAGTTAGAACTTCTGTTTAGCATTCTTTCAGGTAGGTGTGTTTCTAGATCTATTTTACGAATTGAAAGTTGAGGCTCAGAGTGGAGAAGTGACTGTAATAAAGCATATTTAAAGCAGCACTGGAATTTGGGTTCCATGGATTGTGGGGAATAAGGTCAGGCTTTTTAGACTAGACTAGGAATGGGATTCATAGCTATTTTTGGCTGTATGGTAGAGAGATATATAATATTAATGTTGATGTTGATTTTGTTGACTAATTTTGTTCATTAATCAATGCTAATGTTAATCCCATTTGTGTAGTGATTTGCTGTTTTCAAACCACCACCCAGGAACAAGGAAGGTATTTTTACTTCCCTTTCATGGTTGAGAAAACTGATGCTCCAGGAGGTGAAAGGATTTGCCTAAAATTACCGAACCAGGGCAGGGTGAATCCAAGACTCCAGTCCTCCTCTGTGAGCCCCAGCCACATCTTCACATCTGCTTTGGTTCAGCCTTTTCGTCAAACAATGAAACAAGTACTACCTAGTAAATAGAGCAGAGCATCTTGATCTGTTGTGAGTTTCTGTGCCCAGGGCCCCTGATTTCAAGCAAATCACTGACAATCTCATCAGCTCTAGAACCTTATCAGGTATTCAGAGGAAATGTTTGACCTGAAGGTTCCACTTATTCTCTCATGCATTAGTATATGGCTGAGGAAATAAGCTGCTATTTTTCTTTGCTGAACTTGGGAATAAAAACAATACACAGAATAATCCCACCCCAGGTTCTGACACTGCCAACCACCTGTTAGGAGGACCTCCCACTCCAAGTTCAAAAGGTAGAACTGCTGGAAAAGTGTTTGTTTGGGGGCATGGAGTCTAAGATTGCACTTGCGTCACTGGCTGCAAGAGTAGGATCGCATCCACTGTTTTTCATGGCACAGAAACTCAACACATGGTGCTTCACATCCATACACTATTTCTGAGCACTGGTGTTTACTTTGGGCCAGGCACAGGAGCAGCTGATGGTGGGAAAATGCACATCTCCAGTTAATGCCCCACGCGGCAGCCTCACATCTGAACTATTGGCCGCTTCCTTGTTATCTCTCCCTAGGCCTGGTTCCTTTCCTTGTTTTCAACTTTCTCTTACCTGTGCATTCATGTAAGTCATTGTTAAGAGAAAAGAGAAAAAAGTTTTAAATTTCCTTGTCCTGGGCATCTTGAAGATTGCCTCAGTACACTCTACAGCCAGTACAGCAACCTGGAGTAATTGAGAACGAAAATGTCTTGGAATATAGAAAAGTCACAGTCATATAATTCAGCAGCACCTTGGAATGTAGAAAAATCTCCAGTTATATCATTCAACAGCATCTCCTCCACCCCACCTTTCCATAACTCTAATCCTTATCTATGCTGTATACTGTGGCTCTGATGTAAGAATTTGGCTTTCTGAAGACAGTAAAAATTAAAATTCTTGATGTAACACAGCACAGTAGCTAAAAACACATAACTGATTCAAATCCTAATTCCACTGGCTGTCTGTGTGCCTTTGGGAAGTCACCTGACATTCCATGCTTCGGTTTCCCAATCTGTGAAGTGAAAATAATAATACCTATCTCATAGAGTTGTTTGAAGAACAAATGAGCGTATATCCGTAAAGCACTTAGAACAATGCCTGGCCATGCTGTGTATGCTTGTTTAGCAGTGATTAATGTGATCTCAACAGATTTATATTAGGAATAGTAACAGTGAGCAAAATAAAGCCAAAGATACATTTCTCCACTTAACAAATAGATGATGTCTTCCTTCTTTGTGTCAGGCATGTCTTTGGGCATTTTAGATATAGTGGTAAACAAAGCCAAGTTCCTACTCTTGCTTCAATCCTACTGGGGGAGTTAAAAAACTGCCATATGAACATATATGTATATGTAGGTATACATGCGTGTGTTGTATGTGTGCATAACTGAATCTGTGCACATACATGAATTTTTTCATACCCACCTGTTTATGTATGCATGGATATGATGTTTATGCTCATAGGTGTATTACATATGTATAGTGTATGTGTTTGTATGTGTGCATATGCATCCATGCATGTGGGCATATATATATATGTGAATATATATACACACATACAGTGTATGTGCATGTTTTCATGTACCTATGTGTATGCATTTTTATGTATGTGCATCTGATGTATATATGTGTGTATTCATCATGTCTGTTTATGTGTATATGTGTGTGTTTGTATGTGTATGCATGTGTATATGTGTGCATTTCTCTGTTTATACATATATGTGCTTGTATATGTGTGTGTATGTTTGTGGATATGCATGCATGTTTCTGTATCAGGTACAGTTATATGTATGAAGAATATTTTTGTGTAAAGTCATGGAAAGTTCCAGGAGGTGCTACTGGTATACAGAGATCAGGAACGTTTAGTCTAGAATGGTGACATTTGAGGAAACATACCTTAATGAAGTGAGGAAGCATTCTGTTGTATAAGAAGCAAGGCAGAGAATAATTCAATTAGCATATATGTGTTGGGCACATACTTTGCCTCACCCATGCGCTGGACTCTGGGGATACAAGGATGAAGTTCACCCAGTTCATTTCCTAGAGGGGATCAGCAGCTAACGGAAAGGGAGACCTGTGTTCAGAAAGTCCCCAGTGCAGCCTGCATACTGCTTCTCCAAGAGGTGAGGAAAGTGTTGCAAGAGCAGAGAAAACTGGATCAGCCAGCCCTGCCAGGACAAGTTAGGAAAGCATCACCTAGGAGGTGAAAAGAAGCAGGAATAGAATGCTCAAAGGCTCAGAGCTGTGAAGAGTCCTGCCATAATCGAGGAGCATTTTGGGCAGCAAACTCACCATTCGAGAGTGTGAGGGGAGCAGCAAGAGATAGCCAGGAAGAGAGAGTCTGTGTAGCACAGTTGGGCTCTGGAGTCAGCCTAGGTGCAAATCCCAGCTTTGCCACTTATTGGTAAGACACTTAACTGCTCTGTGTCCTGACTTACATTGTGTAAACAGGGATGAGAATAGTGCCTCCTGGGGTTGTTGTATGGATGCCTTCTCCTGACATGTAGCAAGCACTCAGCAGATGTTGACTACTCCAGATTCGAAATGCAAATGTGAAAGACCCAGAATTCCAGGCCAAGGAGGCAGAGCTCTAACATTATTTTGAATCAACCCTATCTATTCAAATAGCATTCTCAGCACTGATTTCGATGTGAAAAACATGTGGAATGTTCCACATCAAGTGTGTGCCTTTGGGTGAATAGTTATACTTTTAAATGCTAATGAATGATAGTCCATTAGAGTAGTAAAAAACGATACCATCTTATTTTAAGCATAGAGCAAAAGCAAAAAGCTCACTTAGGCAGATATTTATTTTGCTGGGCTCTGGGGGGATTCAGAATTCCACACTCCCTGCCAGTGCCTAGCACTTTAATTTTGCAACCACACCTACCTAGCCTGCAGAATCCTGACTAGACGGGAAACCATATATCCACCATCTCTACTTTCTGTATTTCACGATGACTGTTTCTCACCCACTAGGTCTGAGGGTGGGCTGTGCTGATTCTCACCATCTCATAAGCACTCCTATGTCTGCCTCTGCCTTTCGTGATAGGAATTTTATCTCTGCTTCTTTCTCTTCATGCCATTATTTCTTCTCCAGTCTTCAAATCCAAACGGAAAATACACAAAGTTTGCACAGATTCACTGTAGTCTGAGTTGGTGAATGTTCTTCCAGAACTCTTTAGGGTTTCTCTGCCCCTTCTTCCAAATGTTCCCATCTTCCTTTTGTTGGTGGTAATGGCAGATAATCCCACATGACTTCCCTCTGTTCCTATTTTAGCTAAAAATTATCATTTACTGGAGACTGAGAATTGAAAATATAGAAAGGGGCCACATGGGAAAATAGATTATTTAGATTACTTCCAATCAGATATAGTATTGCACTCATAATACAGATAACACAGAAGACGATTTTAACCTAAACTGATAATGACTTACAGGTTGTTTCATTAAAAACACCTACCTGATTTCTATCTTTAGTTACTCATTGCAGCAGTTTTTCTAACTTGAGAATGTGTAGTCATCCTTGGAACTAGTTAAAATGCAGATGATTGGGTCCTCATTGTCACCACCACCGATTCTAACCAGTGGGTTTAACTGGGGCCTGAATATCAGCCCTGTATCCAGTCCCCACATGAGCTTATGGACTTCACCAGTGGCACCTTAAAAGATAGGGGAAAAGGGGTGGCCTAAACTCAAACTGATAACCGACGTAATTTGTCTGTATGTAATCCAGAAAAAGTAAAGTGGAATCCAAGATTATTGAAAGACTGCATTTTTAAATGTCTGTTACAAAAGCAGGGTAATAAAGAGATTTTCTGGCCTGTTACACTTACCACGAGCTGGGCACTACTTACATGTTTACCGAGATAGCGCTTATATGGACCACAAGATTTATGGCCATGTACAGTCTCTCTAGTCCCATTTAAAGATAAGAAATAAATTTGCTTAGACTCAGACAGCAAGTGTGGTAGAAAGAGAGAGCCTTTGTCTGTCTAACCCCAGCTGTCTCCTTGTTACCATTATAGAGCTTCACCCAAGCCAGTGTTAACAGAGTTAGCTGTAGATTTTTTTTTTTTTTTTAATTTTCTAAAACCAGAAGACATGGAGAGTCTTTGAAGCAAATGCTACAGTCTGGGAAAAGCTATGGCTCTTCTACTTTGTTGAAAGTGATTGTGTTAGGCTGTCGATCTGTAGTGTCACAGGTGCCTGGGCTGAATTTAGCCTAGTGAGTTAAAAGTGTACCAGCCTTGTGACTCACCACTGTGAAACCCTGAGGGGAGAATCTCCCACCAGTATCAATAATATGGAGTGAAAACCTTACACGCCTTCTATATCTAGGCTTCTCACAGCAGAAAGTTGTAAAGAAAAGCCCACACAATTGGATTTTTGAAATATATTAAATATGCCCAAATAAGGTAGCTCTTCAAAGGAATTCATACACTATGATTTTTACTGTGGTGTAACATTATTGCCTAGCCTAATGCATGTGGCCTAATAATTCTTTCTCCTTGCCGATATCTATATTTCTGTCATTAAGTGTAACATGTAGACAACAAACACCTACATAGATAACTATATTACTGTCTCCCCCACTTGATCTGTGAGCTTCTTGTAGTGGACTCTGGTCATATTCATCCCTGTAGCTTCAGACCCTAGTTCCTAGCTCAGTAAATGAACAAATACATGCATGAATGAATGAATTTACTTAACTTGCTAAGCACTAGACTTGTTACTGTGGTAAATACAGTGGTACAAAGAAATGGAGGCAAGTAAACTAAGTTCTGGAGGAATGTTTAAAGAGAAGTCACTTTCAGTTGAAATGGTGAGGCAAAGAAAAGACAAAAATACGAATATTCACTGAGGAACCCTCATGATAAAAATGTGCCAAAAAGTTTACGTGTATCATCTTTATAGCTGCTCCAGCAGCTTGCTCAACATCGCACAACTGGTAAGGAGAAACCCCAGATGTCAGCTACCAGGGTCCTGCAGGGAAGTGGGAGAGGTTAGCCTTTGAACTGCATCTGGGATAATAGGTGTGTTCTTCACTGGAAACAATGAAATGCAGAGTGTTCTCCATGGAGAGAATAGTATAAGTGAAGGTGCTGAAATGAGATTGGAAATGGTGAACTTTTCAGTTTGGCTGAAACCTGTGGTATCTTTAAGGGATTCCTAGAAGATGAGGCCATAAGGATCAGACAGATTAAGAGCCCTTGGCCACCATTTTGTAATTTGTGTTCTCCTTCTCTTCCCCCAAGGCCTGGTAAGTCACTGAAGATGGTCTTGAGCAAGAGACTTGTTCCAAGCTTTTTATAATTCCATACACAATAGTTTGGGGAGAGGAAAGAGTGAAGGCAAAGGAGTTTCCTGAAATAGGATTGTGTCAGTAGGCTTTGAAAGGAAGACAGGGGGTGTGGTGGTTCACACCTATAATCCCAGTAATTTGGGAGGCTGAGGCGAGAGGATTGCCTGAGCCCAGGGGTTTGAGACCAGCCTGGGCAACTTGATGAGATCCAATAAAACAAAAAATTGACTGGGTGTGGTGGTGCATGCCTGTAGGTCCAACTGTTTGGAAGGCTGAGGTGGAAGGATCGCCTGAGCCCAGCAGGTCGGGGCTATGGTGGCCATGAGCATTACCACCGTACTCCAGCCTGGGTGGCAGAGTGAGACTCCAACTTAAAAAAAAAAAAGGAAGAAAGGAAGACAGGGAATTTGACAATCTTTTAAAATAATTCCATAGATTAGACAAGAGTTCTTTAAAACTTTAGATGTTCTTTGTATTCTATTTCTCTATTACATTCACCTGGTTATTACTAAATGAAATGTAGGAATTTTTTTCTTTTTTATTTGAAATAAAATTTATCTCATATTTGACAGAAGATAGTAATACTGGGGGGACCCCCCAAAAAAACTGGAATTATGTTTTGGAGTACAGGCTTTCCCCACTAGGTAAGTGTTCTAGGAATCTATTGGCATCAGTGTGCCAGCTAACATTGTTGTAAGAATCTGCATTTATCTTCAGTTGTCCTTTTTTTTTTGAGATTCTCTCAATGCGTTTGACTATGGGTGACATACAAGCACACCTGCCCACACCAAAAAATGTTCCGCAGTTTTTGACCAAAAACAGTATGACCCCTGTGTACCACCCTCCCTATTCACCTGATCTCACCCCAAGCGACTTTTGTTTGTTTCTCAGATGAAAAAAGTCCTCAAAGGGAAATCTTTTGCCAGGGTGGAAGAAGTGAAACAAAAACTGGCAGAAGCACTAAAAGGCATCAAAATTGACGAGTTCAAAAATTGTTTTGAGCTATAGAAAAAAAGTCTCGATAGGTGTATTGCATCAAAGGGAGAGTACTTTGAAGGTGACTGAAGTTTAAACATGTAAGAATAAATAGACAATTTTTTATATTAAAAAACTGCAAGTTATTTTTGTGCCCCCCCCATAAGTCATAAACTTCAAGGCAGTCTGACGAATTTATCCAATCTCTAAACTGGGCATTCGTTAAAATTTATAGTTTTTGGTGGAGATGTACAGTGAACTCATCCATTTAAAACAGAACCACAAATCCTGAAGTTATATAAGCAAAATAAAGTAAAAGACCTTCAAAGGCTGAGAAAACACTTGTCATGGAGTACACGCACAATAGGAAAGTCCAAGGATATTCTCAGGCTGTCACCCAGCATTGTTGACTTGGATTATAGGTGAAATAGGCCATAGAATAATAGCTAACTATGCAGAAATATTCTTTTCTTTTAACTTCAACCAACAAATCATGTCCTCACTAAGTACCAGGCACTATCTTAGGTTTTAGAGATATAAATATGAACAAATCAAAGCCCCTGTCCTCAAAAGAGCTCATACTCTGGTTGGAGAAACAAGCAAGTAAGCCATCCTAATATGATGTGGGAAGTGTCTGATAAAAGCATGTCTGGGTTATTGCAGGAGTCTAAACTCATTTTGCCTGAGCAGAACAGTAAGACATTCTTCATAAAAGTGGTAATAGAGCCGGGCTCGGTGGCTCAACCTGTAATCCCGCGCCTTGGGAGGCTGAGGTGAGTGGATTGCCTGAGTCCGCGGGTTCAAGACCCGCTTGGGCAACTTGGTGAGACCTCATCTCTACAATAAATCAAAAAATTAGCTGGGTGTAGTAGCGCATGCCTGTAGTTCCAGCTACTTGGAAGGCTGGGGCGGAAGGATCTCCGGAGCCCGCAGGTCAAGGCTGCAGTGGCCGGTAGCAGCCACTGCACTCCAGTCTGGGCGACAGAGTGAGACTCCAACTCAAAAAAAAAAAAAAAAAAAAGTGTTAATGGTTTGACACTTAAAGATAAATAGGGGAGAGAAATAGGATTGTATCAGATGATAAGGTGGGCAGGTAGGGAGGAGGGTGAGAAGGAAAAGGAAGCCGAGAGAAACAGCATGCACTAAGATCCAGAATATTGAGTACTTCAGTATACTGTAGTATAGTGAATGTGTATTGAAATGGAAGTGTGAGATATTTATGTGGGGACCAAGTTTTTGAGAGCCTTGAATATCATTTAAAAGAGTGTGGAATTTTTATCCTTAAGATACTAGCATGTAAACAGAGACAATGAGGTTAATGGATCAGAAGACAGCACTGTGGTAGGAGATGTTGAAGGCTGGAACCAAGGCAGTGGGGATGGAACCACCATGGCAGTGGGGATGGAAAGGAGGGACTGATTTAAAAATTAGACAAAATGAGGCTGTTGAGTGGTGATGGGGTCATTAAAAGCAGAGACTTGAAGTACTACATACATAGCTCTTAGGAGCCATAATACTCTGAACAATGCTAACACAGTGCTGTTTAACAAAAATAAGCGAGGCTATGGGTTGGGAGGGCTTGAGTTTAAATTTCACATCTAACTTTACCAGTTATGTGCCCCCCTATCACCTCTTTAAGCCTCTGTTTATTCATAGGTGAGATCAAAATCAAGATCCATGCTTTACGTTTTACCTATATATCTGCTTTTATGTACCAGAATGTCCCTATTATTAAAGTTCTGTTGGAATAAATGTGATCCTAAATATGAAATATTTCATTCATCGTTTATTCTCTGAGTATTTATTGATTTTTTTTTTTCTGGCAGTAGTGGCCTGTCCTCCTGCCCCCTGCCCGCCCATCAGAAAAACTGGAGAAAATTAAATGCACCCACATATACAATTCACAAACACACCTTTGAAGGCATCAGAGAGCTACTAGAGAAGGTATGTAAGGGGCCAAGATCAGAAGAAAAGCCTAGAGAGCAGAGTTCAACATTTCCACCCTTTTATTTGCTGATTTGCTGAGATTTGGTTTGGCATTTCCACTATTGTATATTCTGAGCATTTGCTGACTTGGAATCTGCAACTCAGAGGCTCAGAAGCTAAACACCAGTTTGGGCAATATGGAGGCTGAAAGGATAGAAATCCAAGCTCAAGCATCACTGAGAAGAAAGAGTACTAGTAATTACTCTAGGCTTTTAGTTGGGCCCCTAAGAGTGAGGATAAACTAGAAATAGACGAGCTTTACAAAGGCTTGGAAGCCAAGCTTGGAATCAACTCAACGTCTGATTACATTTAGCTAATCTGTCCTACTTCAGATCACTGCAAGAAGCAAAATTATATTCTAGCTAACACAAATGTGACATAATGAAAGACTCAAGTTATAACTAAAAGTTTTTATATGCAGTTTCTATGTTCAATAACAAATAAGCATATGAGAAATTGCTAAAACGAAGAGGAAGAACAAACCCACTAATATGTTGACAGTATTAGACACGGACTCAAATATTTGAGATAATTATGGTCAAGAAATTAGAAGATGGAGAATTCAGCAGCAATATGGAAAGTATGAAAAGAAATAGGAATTCTAGAACTGAAAACCAATAATTGAGATTAAGAGCTGAATAGATGGGATAAAGTTAACAGAAATGCAACTGAAGAGAGAATTAGTGAACCGGAACATAGGTCATAAAACACTATTTATACTATTATACAGCATAATATATAAAAGGGTTGGAAAATACATGAAAATACAAAATAGTATGGGATATGTGGAGCATAGTAAAGAGGTGTAACAGAGGTATAGCTGGGATCCCAGAATGAAAAGAGAGGTAATAAAGCATGCATAGCAGCTTTATTTGAAGAGATAATGGCCAAACGTTTTCTAAAACTGGGAAAAGAACTCTAGTTAGTGATTTTAACTTTGGAAAAATCAATAATGCAATTACATATTAAAAGGACACAAGAGAAAAATTATGTGATTATATTAGTTGTTTTAAAGGGGCTTTGATAAAATTAAGCACATATTCATGATTTTTAAAAATGCTTGGGAAACTAGGGGTAGAAAGGAACTTGCTTATTCTGATTAAGGATATCTGCAAAGAAAAAAACCTACTGCAAATCTTTTATATACTTAATGGTGAAATCCTGAAAATGTTCCAGTTCCCATTACTTCTCTTCCATGGAGCCTAGCTAGTACAACAAGTCAAGAAGAACAAATTGAAAATATAAGGACTGAAAAAAAAATAAAGCTAGTATCATATATAACACAATTATACACATGTAGAATATCTAAAGAATTCATAGATAGAATACTAAAATTAGTAAGTAATTTAGCAGAGTTGCTTTGCAAAAAGTCAATACAAAATTCTATTTCTATAAACCAGAAACAACCATTTAGAAAATAACTAATTTTAAATAGCATTGATTTACAGTAATATCAAAATATCAATTGCCTAGAAATAAAGATGTGAAAGATATCTCTGCAGAAACATTTTTGAGAGAAACTGAAGAAGTCATAAATAAATGAATGAATATGTGATGTTCATTGATGAAAAGACTCAATATTATAAATATGACAGTTCTCCCAAGTTGTTCTGTGGTTTTAATGCAGTCCAGTTCATAATTCTAGCAGATTTGTATGTGAGTGGATGGAAGTTGGTAATCATTCTACAGCTTGTATGGATAGGGCCAGTAGTCCTCGAGAAATCTTGAAGAAGAAACAACTTGGACGAATTAATATCGCCATGTATCAACACTTTTCATAAAGTAATCAATACTAGTATTGGAGCAAGGACAAATAAACCAGAGGAAACAAATTCACACATATAGAGGTTAATTTGTGATGAAGTTGGCTCTGCCGAATTGTGAGGAAAGGATGGTTCTTCCAGTGAAATAGTGCTTGGTTAATGGGATGTCCATACGGTCAAAACTGAATTTTCGTCTCTACCTTATACCGTACATTAAAAATTCAAATGGATTGTAGTCTTAAATATGAAATGTAAGACAAAGTTTCTAAAAGACAAGAAGATTTTCATGACCTTATGATAGGCAAATATTTCTCAACTAGGACATTGATATAAGTACAGTCATAAAGGAAAAAATTGGTATGTTGGACTACATTAAATAAGGAACTTATTTTTGTCAAAAGATGCCATTAAAAGAGTGAAAATGCAAGCCACAAAGTGGGAGAAAATCGTTTTAATGCACATAGCAGAGGACTTGTATTCAAAGTGCATAAATAATTTCTATAGATTAATAAGAAAAGCACAGTCAAGCAGACAGGAAAAAATGGTAAAAAAAAAAAAAAAAGACACACTTAAATGGCTTTGCAGAAAAGAGGATACAAATAGACCATAAAATATGAGAAGTTTCCCAGCCTCATTGGAAAGTCTAAATTAAAGCCACACTGTGATATTACTACACACCCACCAAGTTGATTAAAATTAAAAAGATTGGTAATGCCAGGTGTTGATGTGGATATGAAATACCTGAATGCTCAAGCATTGTGATGGAAATATGAATTGGTATCAAACTTTGGGAAAGAGTTTGGCAGTATCTCCATACTCTATGATTCAGTAGTCCTAATCTTAGGTGTATATCCAACAGAAATGTGTACCTGTGTGTACCCCCCAAAAAGAACATGTGCAGAATACATGTAGCACTATTATTTGTAATAGCCAAAAACTGGAAACAAACTCCCCGATTTCCATCAGTAGTTAAATGAATAAATAAATATTTGGCAATGTACAGAATGCTGCAACAGAGTGGTTGAAGCTCACAGATGTGCGTCACAAAAGCTGGCACAATGAAAACATACTGAATAGTTTAAAAATTAAAAATTAGGCAAATCCATCGGTCTGGACATCTGGATAGTGGTTATCTTGGGTGGGCATGGTGTTTGGAAGAGGGCATGAAGGGGTTTATTTCTAGATCTGGATAGATGTGTTTACTTTATGGAAATTCACTAAACTGCATACTTGAAATGTGTAGCATTTTAATGCAGGTTATACTTCATGGAGATCGTTTATCAAAATATCAAAGACTCCAGGTTGCCTGTGCCAGGTGCTGGGAATACAGACATGAATGTGAAGTCATCTGGCCGTGAAGAGTGGAGAGAGAAGGTGAATGGTTTACTAGGCAATTAGAGAAAGCATTTGAAGGAGTGAAGTCAAGGTCCATCAACAGAGAGAAGCAACTATCAACTTAGCGCATTCATTGCCTATGCTGGTGTGTCATGAATGTTAGTTTCTACTCCCACCTGCTGTACTGATAACCATGAGTCATCAAGAAAGAGAGAGATTGTGTTCACAACCCTCTTTTTTAGTGCACAGTCCATGTTAGTGATAAAGGTGGTAACTTATTTTTCTTTTTCAGTATTTTAACAGTGAGTTTCTTTTAATGTGTTGGGTAGAATTCCAACGTCCTGCTGTGCTGAAATGAGATCATCAGTGATTGCTTTCTGCATGGAATGTTAATACGTGGAGTTTCTCTAGTATATACGAGGGGAGACTCCGCCCCACAAAATCAGAATTTATTTAAAAATCTGTGTATTTATTCTTACATGTTTTAACTTCAGTCACCTTCGAAGTACTCTACATTTGATGCAATACACTTATTGAGACACCTTTTCCACTGCTCAAAACAGTGTTTAAACTCATCAATTTTGATGCCTTTTAGTGCTTCTGTCATTTTTTGGTTTTATCTCTTCCCTATTGGCAAAATGTTTCCCTTTGAGGACTTTTTTCGTTCGGGAAAACAAAACAAAGTCACTCAGGGGGAGATCAGGTGAGTAGGGAGAATGGGGTACAGGAGGCATACGATTTTGGGTCCAATACTGCTGAACACAGCACGGTGTGGGCAGGTGCCCTCGTAAATCACCCATCATGAAATGGGCAAACACGTTGAAAGGACTTCAAAAACAAATTCACTGAAGCTGAACTCAGCCTCTTACAATAACGCTTGCAGGTACACTCGTGCTGATGGGTTCCTAGAACACTTACCTAGCAGAGGAAGCCTGAACTACAAGGGGTCTGCCCTCCAAAAAATAATTCTGATTTTGGGGAGCTCTCCCTTGTATAAGCAGTGGGGAGCCCCTGAGCCCTTTCCATCTTTGCCTTGGGCTGCACAACCCATAGAAAGAAGATGGAATAGAGGAGAAAGAAAGAATACCTGCCGACCTTCCAGAATTTAGGCTGTAGGTTGGCAGGTGGATGGCAGGAAGGGAGGAGAATATAGGCAATGAAAAGGACCACTAACGTGAGACGATAGTGCCCACAGAGCTAGAAGTCCTGGCAAGTCATAGCTGCTGTATCTTGTCTGGTCCAGTTGCTGTCTCTGGCCCATGTTGAAGGAGACCTGGGCTTCGTTCCAAAGAGCTCACAAGGAAGCAGGAGTGGCTTGGACACATTCCAGGTTTGCCTAGAGGTGCTTTAAGATGGTGGATTGTTATTTTTGAAAACATTGTGAAATTCTTCCTTTTGAAATACTATATCAAAGACTGGGTGTGGTGGCTCAAGCCAGTCATCCCTGTACTTTGGGAGGCTGAGGCGAGAGGATTGCCCGAGTACAGGGGTTCAAGACCAGCCTGGGCACCTTGGTGAGACCTCATCTCTACAATAAATGAAAAAGTTAGCTGGGCATGGTGGTGTGCGCCTGTAGTTCCAGCTGCTTGGAAGGTTGAGGTGGAAGGATCGCCTGAGCCCAGCAGGTCGAGGCTGTGGTGGCCATGAGCACTCCAGCCTGGGCAATAGAGTGAGACTCCAACTCAAAAAAAAAAAAGAAAGAAAAAGAAATACTGCATTTAAAAGGAGAAAGAGGAGAGGAAGGAAGAGTGAAAAGTAATATGGTTATTCAGCAGAAATGTATAATTGATTATACAAAAAACAAGATGTACAAGAATACACATAACAGCGTTCCAACTGCCTCATGGTTAGAAGAAAGTCCACTTCCTGGAGCCAAAGTACCTGAGTTCCTATTCCATGCCATCACCCACTCTATTTGTGATCGTGGGTCAGTAACTTAACGTGCTGGGCCTAAGTGTTCATCCCCAAAATGGGCATCATTATAGTAATTGTGAGGATTAAATAAGTTATTTATCTAAAGCACTGAGAACAGCATTTGGCATGGGTAAATGCATCACAAGTACTATCTGTGATGGTGATGATGATGGTGATGAGGGGGAGGAGAGGGAAGGTTATTTGAAGGCAGGGTCGGAAGTCAGCAACCACAGCCAGGTGGAGGAGATTCCTCCAATCACAAGGTCAGAGGAAAGAAGGCCTCAGGGAAGGAAGCTTCATGGACCCACACAGCAGGAATCACTTCCTTCTGCCAAAAGCCTTTGTTTGTGCTTCTGTCAAAGTCATTATTAGTCTGCCTCTGCCTGTCCTTGGCTCCCCTGGAGATTATAACCTCTTTGAGGACAGTGATTACGTTTTTTTTCCAAGCATTATTTCTCCTGGGGTGCTGAGCTCAGTGCCTGGTGTAGAGTCATGCTCAATGTTTATTGCATTGAATCCTATTGAACAGAGGAGTCAGAGAATATTAATCAGGGCCAAACATGTGACAGCACTGTCCCTTCCGAACAAGACAGTATTTTGCCCTTTTACTTTTAAATCATCGTTTCTCTTTCCCAGATGAGATGCCAGAGACTCAGGGAACTCGGCCTATTTGCCTGCCGTCATGTGAGTAGGTGGTGGTATCTGAAACTGTCTCCCTCCAAGCCAGTCCCTTTCTAGCAGGCACCCATTTCTCCCATGATACCTAGGAGGGCACAGCCTGGCTGAGGCTGCTGTTTCCAAAAGGCAGCGGGCATTAAGAGCAGGTGCAGAGGTTGGGGGTGGGAGGGCACTGAATCTTGCTCTCTGATTGCAGAGGATGACATTTCAACTGCAGATTTTGAAAAATGTCGGTGTCTTCCTCGTGAAAGTTTCTGTAATTCATTTTGCTCTCATCTTCCACACTATTTATTTACCTAAGCCCTTATTCTCTTTGAACCGATTTCAGCCACATGTCACTCATTGTGTTATGACCCTGGGCCTTTATCCTGCTTGTGCTTTTGTTTTTGTTTTGTTTTCTCTCCAGCTGCTCTCCATATCACTTAATTCTCTGAGCTCTTGAGCCTGACTCTTATCCAGTGGTAGGGGGTCACCTTACAAGCCCACCCCAGTCTCCTGGGAATGGCAGTGGCAGGGTAGGGAGTAGAATCAGGTTCCAGCTTTTGGATCTATTTTTCTTTTTGGTCTTATTGTCTGATGCTTGGAACAAGGGCAGATTAATCAGTCTAGATGCTGTAGAGCCCTGTAACCACCCCTCCCCCTCCCCCCCCTCGGGAAATCCTAGCCTTATAGAAACTTGGCCTGGTTTTGGCTCTGAGTGAATTCCAAGCTTTAAAGTCTCTGTCAATGTTCAACTAACCCCAACAAAACCTCTGGTCATTTTTGATGGAACCAAAACTCATAGCAAGGGAGGAGGTGCTGAACCTGGCATCAGAGGTTGGGGAGAGAAGAGAGCTAGCCTGCTAATTTTTTTCCTGAAATTTCAGACCTCTTCCCTTAGTCCAGACCTCCTAAAAAAAACTGTCCTATCACACTGCCCATCTGCCTCTTGGTGTTTTGCTGAAGCGTCTCACTGATTCATTCGTTGTATTTGAGGGGATTGCCTGGGCTGCTGGTTTTTTCTCTGCCTTCACGCAGCCTTCAGATAATTTTATAAATGAGATCATGTGTCGAGAGGCAAGAGAAGGTTGCTGAAGAAAACCTAGTCCTGCTTTCTCCAAGGAGAAATTGGACATTCACATTTATTTAGCAGTGTCCATATCCCAGGCCTTACACACAGATGACCAACAGTTTGAGTTTTCTCAGTTCCAAGGGCTTTCCTGGGGCACTGGACTTCATAGGATGTAGGGGAGGAAAAATGTCTTTTCCTGTGCCCTTCTTGAGTTGATAGCTGAGACCTGTTTAATAAAAGATATATTAACAAAAGAAAAGCATACAAACTTATATAATATGTTTTATGTGCCATGGGAGCTTTCATAGGGAAATGCAGACCCAAAGGAGTGGTTAAATATGAGTATTTTTATGCTAGGTTGGTTGAATAGTGGACAGATGTGGAGAAATATGATCAGGCAAAAAGGGCGAGATCTTATGGTAAATTGAGGGAAACTTCACAAGGTCTGCTTGTTCAGAATCACCTCTGTGATCCTTCCCCTTCTTAGATCAGGATGTTATTTTCCTTCGAATAGAGGAAGGGCACCACTCACATGTGGGTCTTGTGACTTGCTTTAGGGGAAGGTCAAAAAATCCTTTCTAGGTTTAATAACCTGCTCCAGGGGAGATAGATGGGAGGGGAAGGTGAGAGTGACCTTGGGTCTGAGGTTTTCTCAGGTACCTTCAACTTAAAAGCTTTGATATGCTAACATGTCATATTTTGTGGTGGCCTGTCCTGACCCCATCAAGTGCTAATACTGGGAATAATGACCCTGTAAAGTAGATGCCATTATTCCCACCTTACAACTGAGAAAAGTGAGGCTTGAAGAGGCAAGTTAGCTTATGGATGGTTGCACCACAAACAGGTGGTGAAACAGAATAAAGTGTATGAGGGGACACCCAAAACAAAGGGGAGTTATCTTTTGGAGGGCTGGCCCCTTGTAGTACAGGCTTCTCCCACTAGGTAAGTGTTCTAGAAGCCTATTAGTGTCCGTGTACCAGCTAGCATTGTTGTGAGAGGCTGTATTCAGCTTCAGTGAAAAAAATTTTTTTCAGATTCCTTCAATGCATTTGCCCATTTAATGATGGCTGATTTATGAGTGCACCTGCCCACACGATGCTGAATGTTCAGCAGTTTTTGACCAAAATCAGCATGACCCCCATGCCCTACCCTCCCTATTCACCTGATCTCACCTGAATGACTTATTTTTGTTTCTCTGGATGAAAAAGTCTTCAAAGGGAAACATTTTGCCAATGTGGAGAGGTGAAACAAAGAAATGGCAAAAGCACTAAAAGGCATCAAAATTGACGAGTTCAAAAGTGTTTTGAGGCCAGGCACAGTGGCTCAGCCTGTAATCCCAGCACTTTGGAAGGCCGAGGCGAGAGAATTACCTGAGCCCGGGGGGTTCGAGACCAGTCTGGGCAACTTGTTGAGATCTCATCTCTACAATAAATCACAAAAATTAGCTGGGCGCAGTGGTGTTCATCTGTAGTTTCAACCTCTTGGAAGGCTGAGGTGGAAGAATTGCCTGAGCTCAGCAGGTCAAGGCTGTGGTGGCTGGTGCCACTGCACTCCAGCCTGGACGACAGGGTGAGACTCCAACTCAAAAAAAAAAAACAACCTGTTTTGAGCAGTGGAAAAAAGCATCTTAATGGATATATTGCATCAAACGGAGAGTACTTTGAAGATGACTAAAACTTAAACATGTAAGAATAAACACAATTTTTTAATAAATAAATTATATTTTTGGGGGGTCTCCCTCGTAGATCTGTCTGACTTCACATCCACAGCTTTAAAAATTTTTTTTTTATTAACCACAACTTTATATCCATCATGTTCTTCATAATACAAAGGTTCATCTCCTTTAGACAGTGTAGCTTGGCAACCTTGCATCACCTGGCTGTCTCTCTCTCCTGTTTGTTTTACTGCTCTTTGTTTCAGTGTGTACCTGACATGCCTTTTCCTCCGCATCTCCCTTTCCTGACATCCCGTAATTCTGACTCACCTGCTCTAGGAGGTCTCCCAACCATCCAAGCTAGGTCAAGGGCTGGACCCACGTTTCTATTAGACTTATTCAGATCTGAGTCACTGGTTGTTGCTATACTGCCTTATAAATGTCTGCCTACATATCTTCCCACCCGTGCTAGACTGGGATCTTGTAGAATAAAAGGAAACAATTTCCTTTTTAATTTTTATTTTTTTAGAGACAGAATCTCCCTATGTTGCCCAGGCTAGAATGCAATGGTGTGATCATAGCTCAATGCAACCTCGGCTTAAGGGGTTCTCCTGCCTCAGCTTCCCAAATAGCTTGAACTACAGGTTGTACTGCCATGCTGGGCTAATTTTTAGCAATCTTTCTTGGTGGAGGTGGGGGTCTCACTGTGTTGCACAGACTAGTCTCAAATTCCTGGCCTCAAGTAATCCTTCTGCCTTGGCCTCCTAAAGTGCTGGGATTATAGGCATGAGCCACCTCCTCTAGCCAGGTAACAAGTTTAATTTTTGGATTTCTAGTGCCTAATATAGTGCCTGGCTTACTGGGAATCAATAAATATCTGTTGAGTTAAGTAATTTATAAAAGATCAGGAGACAACTCTGTGATTAAGAGTCACAGTTTTAGATCTATTTAAGGACTTATTCTGTAAGATATATTTGTGGTACTTAGGCCAATTCTTTTAATTTTTTTTAATTTTGCAAAGTAATTTTTGTGAGTTAACTTGGCTGTTTAGATTGGGTTTCCACCTGACACTTCATCATGCCTAATACCTGTGAGTGAAAAATTGTCTTTTATGAAGTCATACATGACAATATCTAAGTGATCTAGAGGCTATTTTGAGGCTAAGAAGAAAGGAATTTCTGAAATCACAATTTTGCTTTGTCTTCACTGTGGATCTTGCTAGTATTTTCTAAGTCTCAGATTTCTAGGCTCTTATATATTAGCCTACCTTTGAGATTTGATCTTTCTGGGTAGAAAGGAGAAAAACAGGAGTGAGACCCAGTTATCTGAGGGTCTGTTCTTTGTGGTTGGTGCAAGTCGTGGTTGAATGTGAAATGAAGACAGAAATGATGACCGCCATCACAAGCTGAATTGCAACATGAATGGTGCTACACATATTTGTGGCTTTTGGGGATATAAACAGCTTTGGATTTATTCTCAAAAATGTTTAAAAGGTTAGCCTGAATTATGCCTATTCCCTGGGGGACCTCATTTTCCAATTCCCTTGGGCCCCCGATTATTCTGCCATCAGTTGAATACACAAGGACAGAAAACAAATGTTCCAATCAATCTACGTAAACTCAAGGAACTGTGGCAAAGCATGCACCATGCTGAAAGCAAGTGAACTGTCATGCCAAGCCCTGCTGTTAACACTGAAGATGGAAAGTTGTCAGAGTAAAAGTAATAATGGTGAAAATATATCGAGTAAACTGTATCCAAGGCCTTGTTCTACTCAGCTAATCTTCACAATAGCCCTATGAGCTACATGAAATTGTCATTCCAAGTTTATAAATTAGGAGACCAAGGCACAGGGTTTAACCAACATGCCAGACTTGAAACCAGGCAGCCTAGCTCCAGAGCCCTCACTCTGAACCATCATACTGTCACTAGTTCAGATATTTAGTAAATGTCTACATCTCTTTAGACAAAGACCTTCCCTCTTAACTTTCTGGCTCTGAAGAGGGTGGGAAGTGGGGGAGGGGTGATGGCCATGACAAGATGTATACAGTTTCTTTGTAGACTTGAAATATAGGGTTGGTTTTTTTGGAGTTTGTTTGTTTTGTTTTGTTTTAAAGGTAAACCTACTTTAGACTTCAAGTTGGGGTGAATACTAGACCACGTTTCTTTCAAGGTCAAGGCGGTTTCATCAAACAATAGGATTATCTTTTCAGCTGTTTTGCTCCCTTTCATTTGTTAGGCTTGAGGTTACACCTGTGGGCTTGCCTGAGAATACGCAGAGTTCTTAAAAGCAGTTGAAAAGAGAGGAACTGTTTCTGTAGGTTCCATGAGATAATGTTGGGTAGGGTAGAGTTACAGTCAAGAAGATCTGAGTGTGATATATTCCCGTGTTTCTCCCCCGGCACACACACTTTAGCACTGCAGTACCTTGGACAGGTTGCTTGAAAAACTTCAGTCTCATTTTCCTTATTTGTAAAACAATGTGATACTAATGGCCTAACAATAGCATTGTGGGAATTGCGTGTGGTATCAGTCACAAACTTAGAGCCTTTAGTCTTCACCAGTGATTACTGACAAAGTGTGTTGTGAGGCTCCAGTAATTGTATTGTTACCCCTGAGTTGTCACCCAAAGCCCTTCAGTATTTTTCACCTTTATTTATATTTAAGACACAGATCACTTGTCTGTGATTAAATGTGCTACTGTTATCTAGAAAATATCTTGTGCTTCTAGTATATGACTTGTGCTCCACACATTCATTCATTCAACAAAACAACAAAAATTATCTACTGCAATGTGAGGACTTGCCCTGACCCCCATTTTCTCGGAGTCTAGTAGAGGAATTTGTTTGCACAGTCTGTGCAAAACCTACATTACAGATACAGCTTTAGAATCTGTACAGTGTCAGGAGGTGGGGTTCAAAAGAAGGAGGCTTGGTCGGCTCTGCCAGGCAAGGGTGCCTGGGGGATAGGAGAGACACAGTCAGGAAGGGCTTCTCACGCTACAACCTAGTCTTCAAAGTGGAGTTTGTGTTTCTCAGGCAGATTATGGGGGAATGAGGTGTATTGGTAGAAAGAGTATCCTACGCTAGGCAGAGGGAATAGCATGAGCAAATGCTTAGTGGCAGGGACCAGCTAGGCACATTTGAAAGAAATGGAAAAGGTGTCCCTGAAGCCCTGCTTGTGCCAGGCGCATCTGGAGATCCGGAGTAGAATAGCTTCCATTCATTGAGTACTGGTGTGTTTCACCTAATTCTCACTTAATCATCACAGAAATTTTGTAAGTATTATTATCCAGTTTCTCAAGATATTTGGAAATTGAGGATCTAAGAGATCAAGGCATTTTTGCCCAAGGGCATGTAAGAGGGATTCAAGCCTACATCTAAATAAATAGATAAAATAATAATAATAATAATAGCAATGGCAGCAATAACAAGAGCAAAAATAATATAAAACAGCAAAAGTACATATTGTGCTAGGCACATTCTAACCTGCACCATTCAGTATACTATTCACTAGTTATATGTGGCTATTTAAATTAAACATAGTTAAAATTGAGTAAAATAGAAAATTCAGAGTCAGGCACAGTGGCTCATGCCTGTAATTCCAACACTTTGGAAAGCCAAGGCAGGAGGATTGCTTGAAGCCAGGAGTTCAAGACCAGCATGGGTAAGAGAGTGACACCTCATCTCTACAAAAAATACAAAATATTAACTGAGTATGTTGGCACACACCTGTAGTACCAGCTACTCAGGAGGCTGAGGCGAGAGGATTGCTTGAGCCCAGGAATTTGAGGCTGCATTGAGCTATGATCACACACTGCACTCCAGTCTGGGCAACAGAGAGAGACCATGACTCTAAGACAAATATATAAACCAATAAATAAAATAAAAAATTCAGTCCTTAGTTGTGCCAGTGTTTCAAGTGCTCAGTTGCCATGTGACTAGTATCTACTGTATTGGACAGTACAAATATAAAACATTTTTATCATCACAGAATGTTCTCTTGGATAGCACTGATCTAAGCACTTTACATATATAGTAAGTCTCTTATATACAAACCTTCAATTGTGAATTTTCAAAGATACAAGTGTGTGTTCACATGTCAAATCACAATAAGTTAGTTCACACGTGTCTGGTGTACATTGTCATGTGTGTGCATCTTCTACAAGTGGTTGTGCTTTTGTGTATTTAACAGTGCTGTACTTACTTTACAGTATCTTACCGTACCCTCCTCCTGACAGTAACTCTTCTTGCCTGTTCACTAGATACCAGCCCCTGTATGCCAGCTGTTGTACTGTATTACTGCATTTTTCAAGATAACGTTTCAAGACTTTTAGTGTTTGATTTTTACGTATTATTTGTGTGAAAAGTATTATAAACCTATCACAGTATAGTACTATATAGCTGATTGTGTTAGTTGGGTACCTAGGCTAACTTTGTTGGAAAACAAATTGGACTTATGAACAAACTCTCAAAATGGAACTCGTTCGTATGTAGGGGACTTACTGCATTAACACATATAATCCTTATAAATAATACTATGAGGAACATGCTGTTCATATTGTAGAGATGTGGAAATCGAGGCCTGAAGGAGATAAGAACCAAAGTCATACGGTGAATGAGTTCTTGTTTTTAATATCATGCTAACTCAATATGTTTTATTCTATTTAACATAAATGAATATTAGTCAAAATAATAGAATTCAGTGTCTGCTTGTATGTAGAATAGTGTTAGGTCCTCTACAGAGAAAATGTCCTTCCCGGAGCTTACAGTTGGAGCTTTGCTTACATGAGTCTGGTGGTCTTCAGAGAGCCTCCTTCCCAGGGACTCCAAAGCCCTCTCAACCAGCTTAGTCGGGTAATTCATTTGATGGTTCATTCCGTCAAATGGACAAATCAAAAGTCTCCAGTTGATACAGTCTTAAGTAATGTTCAAAACCCTTTTATTCCTTCAGAGAAGGAATCTTAGGCTATTATTTCAAGAGGAACTTTTTCAAGATGCCAACACAGCAGACTAGGAGACTGAAAATCCTAGTTTGAGCCCAACTTCTGCCTCTAGGTAGCAAAATAAACTTGACAGAATTACTTTACCTCTCTGAAAATCAGTCTCTTCAACTGTAAGCTGGAAATAAAATATACATATCTTGGGATTTTTTTTAAAGACTAATTGAAGGGTAGAGTGTGAGGATACTTTGCAAGCTATGAAATACTTTATTTGACTGTAAAGTGGTAGATAATTATAACACAAATGCTAGAACTTAGGGTGTTTTCCTTCTGTATAACCCTTTAAAGTTTTCAAAACAGCTATACTTTAATAAATTACAGGATAATGTACTCTAAGTCATAACATTTGCAATGTTTCTTTTGTCTTTTATGTAAATATATAGTAGGTACTCAATACATGTTTGAATGGAAAGACAGTTGACTGGATAGAAAGAGGAAGGGAGACAACACAGAAGAGTAGATAAGAGAGCTGTTCATGAAGTTTCCAGCTTTTCCTTTTTTAACTTTGTTTTTAAACATATTGCTTGATATAAACCATATGTGTGTGTTGGGAGGGGGAGGAGTCATTAAATAAGAGGCCCTGACTTGATTCATTGAGTCAGTAAGCTTGTTTTTCTGCTATTTGTTTTTTCATGCAACAAAAATTTATTGAGCAACTACTATTACTTGGGCATTTAGCAAGTTTCAGGGAAAACCCAGTCGATTATGCCACTATTTTTTTAGTGCCTACTTCTGCAACTGCTAATTTTGCCCCTTAAACATTCTGAAGAGTACGGAATAAACTGACCCTGGTATCGTCATATGCAGCGCCCAGAGGTATTAAGGGCTGCACTTGTCAAAATTTCATCGTGTGAATTGTTTCCTGATGTACACGTGCAGCCCGTGATTCCTCTATGGATTGTGAAATGTGTTTCTTCAGAAAGGCCAAAGCTCCTCCCACCTTTTCTTGCTTTTCACTGCTTGTCTTTGGGCCTCTTCTCTCAGGGATAACCCATCAGCACTCTGTGTGGCCAAAGGAAAAATGAGATATGTCAGCTCTCCGATTCATGTGGTCTCACAGCAAACATCTGCTATGCTGCTGTTGAGTTAAGGATGGACATCAGGCAGAGTGTGGAGAACCTCTCTGATGGAGAAATCGGGCACTGCCTCTTCCTAGGGCTGTGTAAGCCTGACTAGTGGTTATCTAAGTCTCCTCAGGACTTGACAATCTTGGGAGGGACTCTTTTTCCTCTTGTGTTTCCAGGCAAGGAGGCACCTTATCTGGTATTTTAGAAGGACTGAGTGTATTGTGTACCGAGAATGGCTGAGAAAGGATCCCCATTTGCCACTCATTTCTCATTGTGGAGATGAGGGAACCAGTTCAAACTTTTAGGACATTTGTGACAGAACCAGGGCTAAAACTCAGATTTTCTAACTCTTAGCCCATGGCTCTCACTGCATTCCATGGTGAACTGACACTTCCTACTATGTGTCCTTTACGTAATGTATTTATAACATCATGAAGTAAGGGAATATAAAAACCATGTAGGCTTTGGAGTCAGAACAAGATCAAATCCTGGCTCTGCTCTTTTTCAACAAAAATTATTTTTAAAAAAATTTTGTAAGAGCCTGGGTCTCACTATGTTGTTCAGGCTGGTCTGAAACGCCTGAACTCAAGGGATCCTCCCGCCTCAGCCTCCCAAAGTGCTGGGATTGCTGGTGTGAGCCACCACACCTGGCACTGGCCTTGCTTCTTTAATCCATGTGACCTTGGGCAAATTACCTAATGTTCTGATCTTTTGCTTCCACATCTACTAAAGAGAAAAAAGAATGTTTATCTTCTATGGATGTTATAAAAATTAAATGAGATGATATTTAAAGATATTAGACAAGCGTATCTTAGATGTCTTATATGTTTGCTAGAAAAGAAAAAAGAGTACAGTTGTCTCTTGAGAGAGAGTTTAGATGATGATGGTGATGGTGGCAAGAGTGATGGTGGTAAGGATGATGGTGACAGAGCTGCCATTAATCAGACAGTATTCTTAAACATTTCCTCAATATCAGAGCAACTGTATGATGTTATTTTCTTCGTTTTACAGCAGGTCCTTCTATCTCAGATTCCATTATTTTCTCATTTTAACACATTCAGTTTCAGGTTCTAAGCCTAGCTATATCAACAGTCTGCTAACCAGAGAAGACATAAATATTTCCCACACATTTCCTTTTCCCCATTTTAACCCCCTTTCAGCATTGAATGACCCTGTAAGATTAACTTTGTACTTTATATGTATGTGTGGAGCCAATACATATGGGTCATTCTCAGAAATTCCTTGAACTTCTTTATGACACTATGGACCAGCAATGGCCAACCTCTCTTCTGTTAAGAATCTCAGGATCAATACATTTCCGAACCCAGTATTTTGAGATGTACAGATAAGTAAACATCGACTGCCTCTTACTGTGTTTTTATCTTGGAGGAAAGTCTGTAGATCTCAGGTTAAGAACCAGTGCTTTGGAATCAGATGACCTCTTCCTTGTGAGCTGTGTGAACCTCGTGAAATTACTACTCCTTCAGTTTTCTTATTGTAAAATGAGGATAATAATAGTACCAATCATATTACATGTATACAGAGAGCATGTGTGTGGAGCTCAGTTAAGATTAGCTCAGGCTGGATGTGGTAGCTCAAGCCTGTATTCCTAGCAGTTCGGAAGGTTGAGGCAAGAGGATTGCCTGAGCCCAGGGATTCGAAACCGGCCTGTGCAACTTGGTGAGACCTTGTCTCTATAATATATCAAGTAATTAACCAGGTGTGATAGTGCATACCTATAGTTCTGCCTACTTGGAAGGCTGAGGCGGAAGGATCACCTGAACCCAGCAGGTCGACGTGGAGGTGGCCGTGACTGTGCCACTGCACTCCAGCCTGGGCAACAGAGTGAGACTCTAACTCAAAAAAAAAAAAAAAAAGATTAGCTCATACCTAGGGTTCATTCTTGTGCAAAAGTCTGTTCTCTAAATGGGGAACTATGTCATTCAGGGTACACCCAGCAAAACATAAACCACTTTAAGGGGTCAAAAAGAGGGATTTTAATACACAAAAAATGACCCAGATGATGGAGGAGCTGAGAAGGGCTATATTCTTTGTGAAACAAGCCAGAGATCACGCAAATGGAAGCTCCTACCACTGCCAGGCTGGAGGGATAAAGGAGAGAGGTGATGGTCCCATAGTCTAAGGGCAGGGGGCTCCAGCAGATGCTGGAGCCATGGCAGCCCCATCAACAGAGCTGAAGTCATGGATGCGGGGCAGCCACTGCCAGTGATGCTGCCTGAGACAGAGAAAGAGGAGACGGCCCCTGGCTTCCTCTTTGCTCCAGCCCTCAGATCTCCCACTTAGGCTAGCCGTGGCTAATTTGGAGTCTGGGGACTGCAGTCTGGAAGGACAGTCCTAAAATACTGAGCAGAACTGAGAACTTAATATGAAAACACATAGGCCAACAAGTCTTGCAGCTAGGGCCCAGACCTCGATTGCTGGGGAAACTAATATTGTGATAACCAACATAGAAAGTTTGGAAGTGTCTTACTTCCCACTGCTGCTGGGCCTCTGAACAACAGCAGAGGTTCACAAGTTGATGTGCCCCCAGAAGGTAGAATTTGGAAAAAGCAGTGGAAAAACCTAGAAAGCTGTTGGAAAAACCTAGAAGACTGCAAGAGACCTGTCTGTGGCCCCCTTTTTGAGTGAACTGCCAGTGCCCCTCAATATCTGAGGATTTGTGTCCTGATGATACACTCCCATCCTGTCCTTTACCTGGCTAACTCCTGCAGAACTCCGCATAGACTGAGCTCCTTGGGAATCCTTCTTGCCCCTCTAGGTAGGTTGGCTGCCTTTGTGGTCTCTGTGGTTCCCCTGTCAACCACTGACTCCCCTGCACTGAAATACTTCACTTAGGACACTCTCTCCCTACTATGAGACTGTGAGCACCCTGAGAGCAGGGACTTGTTTTCTTTATCCTTGCATTCACAAGCATTCACACTCTCACTTCCTGGCCTAAGCTAGCAACTGTGGTCAGTACCAGGCTGCCAAGCATGTATGTAAGACAGTGCCAGTCCCTGCAGCTTTAATTAAATAAGACGGGGCAGAAGGTATGTGATCTTCTAAAATTACCAGTATCTTTAGTGCTAGGAACGTCCAGTGCATGCGGCCATTTAACAGGGAGAATTGTTTTTCCTAGAAGACCAGAGAAGTCCTCTCTGAGGAAGTAACGTTTGCATTAGGTATAAGAAGGCATGCAGCCTACTTATGTAGTTCATCCTCACTTGTACCCCATAGCTCTATAATAAAAATTTTTAAAAATAAAGGAGTAAGTAGGAGTTGGCCCAGCAGAGAGGCTGGGGAAAGACATTCCAGGCATAGGGAAGAGCTCATGTGAAGCTCTTTAGGTGGGGGAAGAGCACTGAGCGAAGGAGATTGAGAGCAGAGGTGTCATTGCATCAAAGCGAATGAGGCCAACAGGAGCTGTGCATCCCACTTTCTGTGCCCTGCCCTGAGTACTTTCTACCTCCTGGTTCATGTTGTATTTCTGCATATTTGGGGCTCCCACATCACACCTGGAATATCGCTTTGTGCATATAAGATGCTTATTGGGCATTTGAATAAATGAAAGGCCATTTCAGGCTCTCAACAGCCTCCCTAGCTCTCTCATCACATCTGTATCACTGACCCAGCAAGTCTCAAGGAACACAGTCCATGTGAAGAAGAAGGCTGAGTTTCTACCATTTATGGGAAACCCTCTGCTGTTGTGGCATTCTTTTAGCGGAACTCACTGTCAGTCGCCCAGTCCTTCACACTTGGAAGTCTGGGATAAGTAGTAGTGAGAATGGTGACCCAGAGATGCCAGAAAGATTCAGTCATCAAACACTTCCTTTGCTTTTGCCTTCTTTGAGATTGAGATGTGATGTGTGAAACCAAAGTCCATTCATCTCTGCTCCTTGCTAGCCATGTGACCTTGGGCAAGTTATTTAACCTCTACAGGACCTTAGTTCTCCTCTGATGTCTGTGGCGTTAATATCTGTTTGATGGGGTTGAAATGAGACCATACATACCTGCAAATACACAGCACAGCGTCTGGTAAGCACTAAATAACTGATAGCTGCTGCTTTGATTTGAATCATTACAGTTGCTATTATTATTACAATATTGGATACGGTGCCTTGACCAGAGTGAAGTCAAAGTATCACGGGGTTCTGAGTTTTCCCACACGGGCACATCTACCCTTTTGGTTTCTGTTTGAGACTGGCCTGCACGTGGGACTCCTCTTCCTCCATGTAGTTTGGCTATAAAAAAAAAAAAAAAAGATTTTTTAATGCTTGTTTTTGTTTCTTCTTTCTTTCTTCATATATACATATACATATGTATATATATATAATTTTTTTTTTATAAAGAAATCTGTTTTGTTTCCTTTCTCACAGGAGTGATTGGGGCAGATGTGAGAGGGCATGGCCTTGTCTGTGAGGGACAGCCTGTGACGTCACGGCTGGCTGTCATCTGCGGAACGTCTTCTTGTCACATGGGGGTGAGTCCACTGGGCACAAAGGCAAGGCCGCCACACAGCGGTAGGCAGTCTGGGAGCAGACCCTGAGCTGGCTGCCTCAGCCTCGGCTTTTTTCCTCTCTTCCCTTCCTGCCCTTGCGCTTTGTCTAGACAGAAACCCAGCACCCCCACCTCCAGCCCCCTCCCCAATGTCTTGCTTGCATTTGCTCTTTTTCCAGGGACCACATTACTCTTTTTCCAGGGATCAATTTCTGAAAGTCTGAAAAGCATTGAGTCTGCCTTTGACGTCACCCTAGCCTGAGAGCCCAGGCATGAGGGGGACATTGGACCCAAACGTGGCAAAGCCTAGGCCCCACAGACCCCCTCATTTCTAATGGGTAGCTGGGTCTTCTCTGCAAAGAGGTGTCTGTTTTCCTTGGCAGCTGAGCTCTCTCTCTCTCTCTCAATCAATATAAATCCATCTCCCTAGGAGCGTCCTGATGATCTATAGAATAAGGCTGCATATCATGACTTCAAAAGAACACTGATAAGCAATTTTCACTTTGTTAATTTTTCTCCATGAATTAGTGGAAAGGCTTTCTCCAAGATTGCAGTTAAAATTTAGTGCCTGCCCTAAAATTTATATCTTCTTTAAATGCATGAGTCTGAAAGCATTCCATTCCGATAAGTACCCATTTCTACCATATTTTTATTTAAAAGTCATTACTCTGTTAAACTTAGATCGACGACTCCTTGGATTTTTCCCAGATGAGTAAAATACAAGGGAGAGTGGGGGAGGACTGAGGAGATGAGCAGAGATTAGAAGGGGACATGGCCCAGGGTGGCATCACGCAGCTACACAGGAAATTATGTGCAATGTGAAACTCCTTAGTTATGTAGGGGCCACTGAGCCCTTTTTATCCTTAGAGATATATATATCTTTTTTGTTTTTGAGTTGGAATCTCACTCTGTCACCCAGGCTGGAGTGCAGTGAGTGCAGTGGCACGTTCATGGCCACCCCAGCATTGACCTGCTGGGCTCCGGCAATCCTTCCACCTCAGCCTTCCAAGTAATCAGAACTAAAGGTGCGTGCTACCACGCTATCATTTATTGTAGAGACAAGGTCTCACCAAGTTTTCCAGACTGATCTCGAACCCACAGCCTCAGGCAATCCACTCTCCTCAACCTCCCAAGGTGCTGGGATTACAGGCTGAGCCACCAAGCCCAGCCTATCCTTAGATATTTTAGTTAAGTAAGTACGAATACATTTATTTATGTATTGATCCTTGCTCTTGTGTCTGGGCCATGCGAAACCCTGGGGATATAAGGATGACAGAGACTCCCCCATTGATAAGATAGTTATAGTCGTTACTACAATATCACATAAGGCCTCAAAACACACATTCAAATTTAACTCATGGTACTAAGCATCTGTTATGTGCTAAGCATTGCGTGAGGTGCTCTCACTCACAACATCCCACTTTGTAGAGATGGTGGTGCTGGCCCCATGGGTTTCCAATGCCTCTGCCTCTTCTCATTAAGGATGGGCCCTTGGACAAGGTTCTTAAACTCTCTGGGCCTCAGATTGTTCATCTGCAAACTGCAAAGAGGAGAGAACCTGCCTCTTAGTGTTCTGAGGATTCAATGAGGTAACATCAAGGGTGGTAAGCATGTCACAGGGGTTTATTCTTGATCACTTAGTACTTTTGTTGACCGAGCAGAAAACAGACAGTCACTGACTCTGCCTGGGAGGGTCTCAGGTTGGAGAGGTCTTCATAAGCAGACATTTGTGCTGGATTTTAAGGAAGTAAATTTCCTTTTGTTTGTTGTCTGGGCTCTGGGCAGTCTTAAGTGGAACTTGTCTAACCAAGTCTAAAAATCCCAGCATATTTCTGCTCAGCCCTGCTGTAAGGCTTAGCTGTCCCTGAAGGGAGAGGTCCGTAGAGACCTAAGGTCTCTTGAAGCAGGAAGGGCCCAACCAGGGAGGCAGTCCTTCTTTCCCTTGATGTGGGTCTATAGTCATTAGCTAGTCTTCACTGGTAGTGATTTAAACCTATTTAAATCATCTATTTTCACAGGGACTCATCTAATCTGGCTTCTCCTGGGAAGTCTGAATTTTAGACATTTGTACCCCCCTCAATTGAGATTTCTGAGGAGAAGCAAATCCAAATGAATCTGAATGACTCTGTGGTGCCATGCTTCCCAGTCTTACTGTCTCTTAATGGGGATGATATGGGATATTCCTACCATACCTGTTTTACAAATAAGGAAAATAAGGCTTAGACAAGTCCAGTAATTTCCCCAACAGCACAAAGATAGGGAGTTCTGGAGCTAAGAACTCAAATCTAGCTCTGATTCTCAAGTTCACGCTTCTCAATGCCTCCTTGTATCGTGCACGATAATAGTGTCACTATAGGGGAATGAGAGAACATGGGCTTTCGTGTTGTCCAGATGTGGGTTTGCACAACACCTGCTCATGTACTTTTCGGCCCTGTGACCTGAGCGAGCTACTTAACTTCTCTGAGCCTCATATTCCTCATCCGTCCAATTGGGGATTATGATGCCAATCTCATAGGTTGTTGGATAACGTGCATTGTGTATTTCTGTACCTAACACATAGTAGACACTTAAAAATGGTGGGGATTCCTATTAAACTTTCCTAGTGATGGAAACGGATCACATGAAGCAACTGTTGGGGCTTTAATGAGTTTGATGGGCAGCTACAGTTGGCTACAATGAATGAAGGCCATAAAATACCAGTTTATTATGGTCGTGTTGTGCTGGAAATAAAGTCCCCACCCCCCACCCAGCTTTGTACTTGGGAGTGGGAAGGGACCTTCTGGGCCAAGGGGATTAATCATCAGCTTTAATGTTATGTCATGAGGGCGAGACTGTGGTCATGCTGGCATCAGAAAGTGCCTTTGATCTCCCTCAGGTGCTGGGAGCCCAGCAACAATAACACCTTTGTGAGGTCTAGGAGAAGTGCAGGTCTGAGGAAACACTCCCAGGGAAACTCAAGGACCCCCTTTGTTGTGGTTCTGGCAAATAAAACCACCATTCTCAGGGGGGAAAAAAATCACCAACAGAACACGGAGCAAAGGGGGCTGTGGGCTTCTCAAAAAGTGGTTTTCAACATGATCTAAAGGATTCTCTTTCTTCCTGTCTGCTCATTCCTGATGTTTCCAATTCAGTAGGTTAATTGAGGCAGAATTCCCAGGAACATTTTGCACTTGATACAGGTTGCTTCTTTCTAGATCACGCAAATGAATGAATGAACGAATGAAAGATCAAATAAGTGAGTATTGGTCAACACTTAGAAACTTCCTATCTCCTGTTTTCTATTACTTCCAGGAATCTGGAAGAAAAGCCTGATGTTGAACATAAGATGTACTAATAAGGCCTTTGATATTTTAGAAGACACAAGTGTGGGCTGCACATTTATCTTCCTTGTGGATGATTTAATTAACAAGGAAAAAAATGCTTTTCTTTTTTTAAACTTCATGAAAGCAGAGCTGCTTGTTCAGAGTTAATTACTACCAAGTCACCAAAACCCCAGATAATACACAGTGGGGGTTAGCCAGAGGTTGAAAAGTCACAGGGTAAGATGGAGCTGATCCTTGTCATTGCCCCTGCACCCCATTTCTTGAGCTGTCAAACTGGGTTGTAACTTGGCAACTTGTCATTCAGATAGTGTGTCAGATGGGAAGAGGACCCTGGGGGTTGGGGTAGGGAGGAGTATTGAGGAGGAAAGTTTTGAGCAGAACAGTACTTGATGAGAGCCGGGAAATACATGTGCATCTTAAATCACTCGGAACTGAAGTTTTCCAAGTCTTAGATGAATGTAAAGATAATGGTTCTCTCGTTGACACATGGAGTCTCAAAGGTGTAGGCCCACAAGCTGGCCCTACCAATTTATGGGCAAGGGTATTTACCCATAAAGCTGTGTTCAGGACTAAATAAAGTAATCTTTGTAAATGACTTGACATTGCTCTTGGCACAAAATACCAAACATGGCCATGTTATTAAAAATGATACATTAAGGCTAGAATGATTCAGCTGGTTATGAATTAGAATTAGAGACATCAGTATGAACCCATGTTTAACTTAACAGAAGCACACATGGATGCACATAGAAATAGTTTATATATGTTATCCTAACTTTGTCAATGGATATGGCCTAGAATCAAGGACACCCCAGGGGTTAATTGTTACAAACACACCTGGTGCCCAGATCTTGCTTTCTAACACCATTACCTGATAAAATAAATAAACAAGACTCCTTGGAGAAATGGCTGATTCTAGGATTGGGGCAGGAAATATACAAGATGAGCCTGGAGCCTCTTGTAGTGCCAGAAATTAGTAAGTGCTAAAAATAAAAAACAAAAAATTATGAAAATACATCAGAGGGAGCCAACTAAGGGAGCTCCTGGTGGCCACAACTGGAACAATTTAGTGAAATAAAGTATTATTGGATTATAACTCAAAGTGTAACATAAATATTCATAACTGACATAAAGATTGTACACTAAAAAAATGATTGAATAAACAAGTGAATAGAAGAGACAAATCTTCCATGTAGAAGAATTCCAGATAATTTACGTGAATACTGTACCATCAAGGAGGTGGAACATAACTTTCTACCCTTACGTGTGGGCTGCACATAGTGACATCCTTCCAAAGAGTATGGAATGGAAAGTAGGGAAGAGAGTAATTTTAGATTGGGGAAATATGACAAACACTACGTCAGCCATGTGACAAGGTCAACATCAACAGCAATAAGTCATATTGGTAATGTGTACTGTTGACATGATGTGATGAGAATGGCATTTTGTTTCCCTAAAACATATAACCCCAGTCTAATTACTGGGAAAACATCAGACAAATCTTAGTTAAGGGACATTCTACAAAATACTTGTCTAGTACTCCTCAAAACTGTCAAGGTCATCAAAAAACAAAGTCTGAGAAACTGCCCCAACCAAGAGGAACCTAAAGAGATGTGACAAGTAAGTGTAGTGTGGTATCCTAGATGGGATCATGGAACAAAAAAAAGGCATTAGGTAGAAACTAAAGAAGTCTGAGTGAAGTATGGACTTTATTTCATGGTGTTATTAGCATCTTTCATTCATTGTGATTTATATGCTCAATATAAGATAGTAATGATAGGGAGAACAAAGCTGGGGGGCATATAAGAACTCTGTACTACCTTTACAGCTTTTCTAGATTCTAAAATTGTTCTAAAATTAAGAGTGTATTTTTTAAAAAATCATGAGTTACTCATTAAGAAAACATTTTCTTGTCTTTGCCTGGCTATGGGTCTTAAGTAAGATAAAATGTCACACCTGCCTTCAAGGAGTTCAGGCACATTAAGAAAAACAGATGAAAAAGGATATGACCAGAATAGAAAAATGGTAACTACCATGGTAACTGCATGGCCGGAGTATAGTGGGAATATGGACAAGGGGTTACCTCAGAAGACATTGGTAGACAAGGAAGTTATATCTGCAGGATCATGGTTTTCCTGCCCATTGGGACACTGTTCCTCTCAACCCAGCTTCAGGTATGAGGCCCTGTCCACACGCTTCTCCACTTCATTTTTCTCTGCTGTGTCCACAAAACCACACAGCTGACTTCCTATGAGGCCTGGACAGGATGTGGGTATGTGTAAGCCCATCAAGAGGGCACAACAGACAGAACAACCATGTGCCTTGGACTGATAATCTTCTGTTTAGGGGGATATCACAGAGTAGACAAGTGAGACCAGTTTCTCTGCCTTGGTCCCTTTAGCAGGTGACATTGGCAGAGGTTATTGAGAGAGGCAGAGCAAGGAGGGAGTTCACGTAGTGGGTTGTTGGCCATGAAGTGCCCTGCTTCCTCTTCCTTTACCAGGACTGGCTATCATCAGCCCCCTAGGAATCAGCATTCTCCAGACATTCTCTGTATCAAGGCTAGCTCTGGGACCTCATGTATTGAAAAGAAACTATATGCTAGGCATTCATATGGTGAGGAGAGGGCTGATGTGGTTTGGTTCAGTGAGCAATGAGAACTAGACTACACTCAAGAAGCTCAAGGTAGCTCACTTCTCCTGGCATCTGAGAAACGTTGTAGAAACGTTGTCCTGGACTGAGTGTGTTTAACATCCTTGGCCCCAGGCAACAGCAGTTCAGCTTCAGCCTTCATGAGGAGACAGGCAATAATATCATCTGTTGAACATCTAGTTAATTACTCTAGTTAGTTAATTAATGAACATCAAAGTTAATTAATGAACCAAGCACCTTGCTAAATATTTTGTATTATGTAGTCAGCTCAATAATCTTACAAAGTAGACATCTTTGCAGTCCTTCATTTTACAAGTGAGGAAACTAAGGCAAACAGTGGTTAAGTGGATCTCACAATATGCAGGAAGGGGACGCTTGTTTGAGCCCTCTAGAGGACTGTTCCCAGAGTCCTTGCTCTTCTCTTTCTGTTGAATAGCTTATCTCAAAGGCCTAGACGATAGGGAGAGAGGACTCTATTAAAATATGGGCAAAAAATGGGAAAAAGTCTGAACATATCACCTAAGAAAATTTTGAACGAAGAAGCACACACGAGTATGCTCAGCATCGTTAGTCCCTAGGAAAGTGCCAATTAAAACCACAGTGAAATCCATACTTTTTAGAATGGCCAAAGTTGTGGCAAAGATGTGGAGAGCTGTAACTCTCACACACTGCCACTGATGGGAATGTAAAATGATGCAGTCATCTTGGAAAACAGATTAGCAGTTTCTTGCAAAGTTAATGTACACCAACCATGTGATCCAACCATTTCACTCTTATAGAAGCGAATGACCATACAGAAATGTGTGCAGAAGTATTCATAGCAACTTTATTTGTAATAGCACAACACTATTGGGAAACAACCCAGATGTTTATCAAAAGTGAATAAACTCTTAGAATATCATTATAATGGAATACCACTAGGCAATAAAAGAAAATAAACTAGTAATATAAGATACAACATAGATTAATCACAAATAACTATGCAGAGTGATATAAGCCAGATAAAAAGAATATGAACCGTGTAATACAATTATTCCAAATTCTAGGAAATGTAAGCTAATACATAGTAACAGAAGGTAGCTCAGTGATTGCCCAGATGGTGGAGTGAGTATGGTAGGGGCCAGGCAAGTCGGATAAAAAATGGGCACAAGGAAAGATTTGGGGTCATAGATATGTTTATCTTGATTGTGATAATGTCCTCACTGGGGTATGCTACGTCAAAACTGATCAATTCAGACATTTTAAATATGGGCAGTTTATTGCATACTAATTATGACAATAAAAATCAGAAAAATAGCAATAATAATATATCTGCAGTCACTTATATAGTGCTTATTCTTTGCAGTATCCTAAATATGGCTATAGAATTTTCTAGTTCTCATTTTTCAAATTGTACATAGTAGATGATCAGTAAGCATTAATTTTCACTTATTTTCTTCCAACACAAATTCTCTGACTACTCTGACATATTTTATCCTACTCTTTTAGCTTATAACTCAGCCCAATAGGTGGCATTACATGTGTTTTAATGGTACCAATTTGTGTCTCAGATGAAGCTGACTTGCTTGGAAGGTCCGTGTGTCCTGAGCCTCCTCTTGGCCCGTCCCATCTGGTTCAGTGTTAGGGGCATCGTAGGTGCTTAGTGACCGCAGAGTTGTATTGCCTTTCCTCCCTGGGGAAGTATATGGGTGTTTAGCTTTTCCCCAAGTCTCTTCTCACTCCTTCCCTGTCCAGTGAGGTCATCATGTCTGAGATGCTAAAAATGTGTTTCCCAACTCCACTTCACCAGGGAAATCAGGGAGTTCACTTGGCCTCTTGGGAAAGTAAGATTTTCACCGAAGGTTTACTTCAGTGGGACCTGGGTGAGAAACCAGCTGCTTCTGATCTCTTCTTTCCTCCACCAAAATAGTCCTCCAGAGTTTTCCATCCCGATTCCATGCAGCCCCTCTTTACCCTTGGGAGGAGAAAGTGACATGGTGCTTAGGCTCGCTGGCTTTGTAGCCTCTGTTAAGAAACAGAGTTAGGGAGCCTGAGGCCTAATACTGCGGCCTAATGGCTTTGGGCCCTACCCAGAGAAAAGCCACCCTTCATACAATGCCACATTGTTAGATCTGTATTCTTTGGGTAGTGCCTATAATGGCATTCTACAGTTTCCTCAGGCCACCAAGGAAAATATTCCCCAGAAGCAAACAGTGTGGCCTGGGGCAAGGTCTGGGGGGGACAGCTCACCCAGGACCATGGGGCACTGGACAGAGTCTATTGTTAGAGAACAGAGGATGCTCAACATCATTAGTGATAAGGGAGATTCAAGTGAAAACCGCAGTGAGATTCACTCCATGCTTACTAGAATGTCTGAAGTTGTGGCAAGGATGTGGGAAACTGGAACCCCTGGCAGGAATGTGAAATGGTGCAACTGCTTCGGAAAACAGGTTAGCCGTTGCTTAAAAAGTTACACCTACCGTGTGATCAGGCCATTCCATTCCCATAATAGCTGGGCAGGGATGTTCAGCCCCATGTTTCTGGAAGCCCACCAGGAACACAGCAAAGTCAGGCGAAACAAGGCCGCTCTGAAGGTCAGGAACAAATGCCTCTGGTGGGAGCCTACCTGTCAACTGGCCTGGGCTCAGCTTTCCACAAAATACTGCATTTAGAAGAATGGTAGAAGTAGAGGGAAAAATGGGGGCATCTATATTTCAGCTCCCTTCTGATGAGCTGTAGGGGGGAGATCATGTTCTCCTCCCAAGGACACAGCGGAGTCGGGTGGGGTGGGGTGGAGGTGGTAGACAGAGTGAAAGTTCTCTCACTGCCTTGGTGAAGGAAAATCATCAGCAACAGTTATAACAGCTAATATCTATTGCATGCTACTCATAGTCTAGGAAACTTGGAATATTTTTTAACCCTCATAATAATGTTGTACAGTTATCAGAATTATCCTACCAATTTACAATTTACCAACTACAGCTCAGAAAGACAAACTACTTACCCAAAGTCACACAGCAAGTGAGTCCTGTAGATAGATTTGCAACTCAGGCTGTCGAATTCCAGAGCTCACAG
The DNA here is from genome assembly GCF_000164805.1 of Carlito syrichta. NCBI lineage: Eukaryota > Metazoa > Chordata > Mammalia > Primates > Tarsiidae > Carlito > Carlito syrichta. The sequence continues at coordinate 161,883 of NW_007233041.1, forward strand.
TCCCAACTCTTAGCAGAAAGATGAGACACAGGCTGTGGGATGGGTTGGCCATAGGCACGCATGTTTTGTGGGCATGAAGTGGAGTGATTACAAGGCAGATGTTTTCCAAAGCCTGACGAGAACTGCAACATTAGGACTGGATCGCAGCTAGACCAGAGTGCTCTCATTTTCCCTTCTTTCCAGCCTTCCAAATCACTGCCTTTCAAGAGGCCACTAGCCTAATGATAACAATAAAAATAAACACCATCACTTGTCACCATCATCCCCTGGGAAGAGAGTATTTATGAGTCTTCTTATTTAATCCTCCCTGTTTCCCTGGTGTGCTGTGGTCAAGCACTGAATCTGGCAATTTGAGGACATGCAGCTGACTTCCAACTCATGATTATGTTTTTGTATTTGTTTGGGAGAGTGTAATGAAAACCAAATTGATTGTTTTTCCCTCCTTTTCCTATATACCTCTCATCTGCTGTATGGGTGATTCTGATGTTGTGGCTGCTGAGGGTTATCTGGTAGTTAAGGAGGATTAGGGCTTTGCCAGTGGTTCAGTGTGGATGAAGTGAGTGATGAAGACAGTCATGGTAGAACCTCACTAAGTGCTGGATACCATGCCAGATGCCTCTGCATGCATGAGCTTTAGTTCTACAGCCATATAGTTCAGAAGTATTTGTGCCTTCTTTCTTTTCCCTTATTTTTTATCCCCCTTCCAACACTTTCTCTTTTGCCATATGTTAATTACAATTTTTATATTTTTTGCCCCAAGAACCATCAAATGTTTGGGGTTGTTTCTACTCTTCCACTTAAACACTGGTTAGAGCCCTAGGAGAAATAATGTCTGAGAGACCAGAGATCCAAGAAGAACCAATGAGAAGTTTTTTTGAGCAATCAGTGCTGAAGGAATGAAATTGAAAGTCCATTCTTAATAAGCCATCAGTGGTTCCATATTGCCAATAGAAAAAAAAAGTTTAATAGAAATTAGAATATTACATTAACAAAGTTTTATGAAATATGCATGATTTGTTAGGTAAAATTCACATAATTTTTGAAATTTTTATACTGATTTCTGTTAACAAAAAGATAAGAATGAAAACAAAAATCATCATGTCAAAACTTTCTTCATGAAAGGATTTCGGCGCCAGTAATGACTCCACACCTGGCCAGGACCAAGAGATTTATTAAAGGGGCTGTTACAGAGAGGATCAGTAACGGAGGAAAAAAGAGAGAGAGAGTTGCAGGGAGTGGGCTGTATTTATTAGCCTGACAGGGGCTGGAAGGGGCAGTGCTATGTTTCTATTGGAGGAGCTGTATGGGAGTAGGGTGGGGCCAACACTGTGTTATAGTCCTATTGGACACATAACACAACTGGCTAAGGATTGGAGGCTTGCAGGTTTGAACTTCGCATGCACGAGGAATTGTGCACACAGAAACCGGGACCTAGGGCCTTTGCTGTCTGGTGTGTCCTCACCATGCTCAGCACCATTTTGGGAGCCACCCCTCTGGTTGCTTCCTGCACTCTTCATTCCCACCTTTTCTGTTTTTATGGGGAGGGGCGTCGTTACTCTTTCTGGCTACTTCCTGCTGGTCGGGGGCGTTGTGGGGGTAAGGTGGTGGAAGGGTGCAGAACCAGCCAGAGCAGGGCCCAAAGGTAGGTGCCGAAGGTGTAGATTTCTGCAGGTGAGAGTTCTATGAAGGTTCCTTGTAAATGTAGAACAGCAACCTGTTCCGGCTAGTCTTCTAATGAGCACGAGGACAGTAGTAACCAGCTTTCTTGGAGTAGACTGTGGAGGTAAATAGAGAACCTGGAAGAAAGCATATCTAAAGGGGAAAAATTAGATGAGAAGTTTGGTTGTTATAGCTCCGGATTTTCTACTGGAACAGGTTGGTAGCTATTTAGTAACAGGAGGTTAAGGCTTTGATTTAAAAGGTTGAAACAGTGGTTTTTATGTAAGTAAGGAGATATTTGATGATGCACGGTCCTAGGGTTACAGCCAGTAGGAGAAGGACTATTGGACCGGCTACTGCCAAAACTAGGGTGGTGAGCCAGGGGGGGTTGTAGGAGGAAGTACAGGCTCATATGGAATAATAGGAGGAAGGGAAGTCATAGGGGAGACAGCGGGTGCTAGCATGAGCTGGGGGTGGAGGTTGGAAGGATTGCAACTAACGCAAAGATGGGGATGGTTGTGGAGGAGAGAGAAGGACTGGATGTAGGGAATCTCTACCCACCGTTTTGAATGCTCACAGAAATTATATAGGTTCCGTATAATATCGGGATTTAGGGACCCCTGAGGGGGCCACTGATTTTGGTTGTCTAAGGGGTATGTTGGCCAGTCTTGCGTGCAGAAATGAATTAGGCATCTGGGTTTGATATCAGGGGTGAGTGAAAGTGTGTTGAGATTGTTTAAGAGGCATTTAAGTGGGGGGGATCGGCCAGCAGGGATGACGAGCCTCCCATGGTGGGACAGGTGGACTAAATGGGGCGTCCCCCGTAGAGTCGACTGCCTGAGAAGTGTGGCTATGGCAAAACCTGTTGTCACAGGGGTTTGGCACAACCAGGGTTCTCCTGGAGAACTGAGGGGTCAAGGCACCTTGCGCAAGGAATTTTGGAACAGACAGAAAGCACTTGACCGAGCAGCGGGTGAGAGGGTGTTCGAGATTCCTGCCAGTCGAACAGGGTTTCCTGTGGGGCAATAGATGTGGGAACCTCCGAGGTCTGCTATCACCTGACAGATATGGGACCCCTGGGGTCTGCTGCAGCCCGACAGCCATGGGAGTCCTTAAGGGTAGGGGGAGAGAGAGAGAGAATCCTATGGAAACCGCTGTGGATTAGCAGACATGGGACCCCTGGGGCCCACTGCAGCCCGACAGCCGTGGGAATTTTTAAGGTTTGAGAGAGATAAGGGAGAAGAGGAAGCCTTTAGAATCTGTTGTGGCCATGAAGACCGAGGCGGGGTGCAATCCCCCTTACCTGGGGGCCAGCGGGGCTGCCGGACGATCAACAGTCAGTTCCCCCCGGTGATCCCAGGCAAGTTTTAGGCTTCTGTGTTTGGGGAACTCACCTATCCAACAATCGCTGGTGGATGCAGCTCATGCGTTCAAAACAGTGGGGAAGGTCCGGGAGGGCTGGAGTGGCCACCGGTTTTATAGAAATTTAAAGCAACCTGTCAGTTACCTATTGGTCAGCAGGTGAGGCATTTTGGGGATTGGCGGGGGTTTTCGTGGGCGTGGGAACGGTGGGCTTTGTTGTGGAAGAAGAACCCAGAAAGCCTTGTCCAAGCCTCCATGTTAGTTTGTCCGGGCGCCTTCTTAGGCGGGAGTGCCATTTTAGGTGGGGGCCACGGCTAGGCTTAATTTTTGGAGGAGCCACGTTGTGGCTGGCTGGGGCCTTTCATTCCCACCTCTTTGGTTAAGGGATGAAGGGGTGGAGTTGATCAGTCTGGTTATTTCCTGCTGGCGGGGGGCATTGTTGGGTGAGGTGGGTGAAAGGACCAGCCACATGAGGCCCCATAAGAAGGCGCCGAAAGAAAAAATTTCCTGGGGTGGAAGTCTTGGAAGGTGCCCTGGAGGTAGAAAAATGCAAGTTGGTCTGGCTGGTCGTCCAGTGGACACAGGAAAGGGAGGAGCCATTTATCACGAAGAAGATGGTCAAGGAATGCTGAAAACCTGAGGTGGAGGTAATAAGGCCTGAAAGCCATATCTGTAATGAAAAATGGGGCGAGAAGGTTTAGGAGGCAGTAGGACTTGGGTTGTTGAGGCCTGGGTCCTCGGTGAGTAGGAGGTTGTAACTTTGTAAAAGAAACTGGTTAATGGTTTGATTTGAAATTTTTTGGAATTGAGATTGAAGAAATTTTATAATGCAAGGGAGAAAGAAACACAGGCCGAGAAGGAGAATGACTGGAGTAACGATAGGAAGAAGCCACGTGAGGAGGGAGTTTGTCAGTTGATTATTGGTCGGCTGGCAGAGCTCCATCCAGGTTGGTGGGTTAGTCACATGATTGCTGCCATGGTGGGGCTTATCTGTGTCAGTAGTTCACAGAGGGCTGATTAGGTTAACCTGAGGGGAATTTCCTGTAAGAGACTTGTTAGACATTTGCAGTTCACAAATTCCTTGACCAAAGAGGTGGGGTGGTCATTTGGGCTGTCCTGATCTTGTATCTGAAGATTTGCCTAGCGGGGATGGGATAGGAGTTAGGTTATAGTTTAAATTGAGAATTTAGAGCAGGTGAGCATTGGCAAGAGAAAACAGCTTCCTTTGTTTTCATAATAGGTCTGATATACTTTTACAACAATTGACATGCTAGAGAGAAGCCCAGGCTATTCTGCCACTCATCCTATGTTGGAGAGTAAGCCTTGGGCCTGGAAGGAGATTTTAAAGTTCGTTAGCAATCTGGCAGTGCTGTTAGTGAAATTAGTTTACCTGGCCGTTAGGCAATTTAGAAGGGGTGGGGTAGGTGTGGTTCCTGGAGCTTGCTGCTTATCTCACCCTAGAGACTGAATCAAGAACTTGAAGAGTTTAAGCACCAAAGTTTTTAAAAGCATGTTATAACACAAAATCACAGTAGTTATTGTAAAAGTTACTTATTTAGCCAAAATGATAGTCCAACGATTTTGAAAAGAAAAAAGCCTCACTCTTTTGTAACAAAGACAGTGGGGGGAGGGCTAATTGAATTTTGTATCTTTTTTTTTTCCTCTGTTGTTTAAAGGAGAAAAAATTTTTTTGGAGATTGTTAATTAAGAAGCTCATGTTCTGGTCTTTGAGTAGCATGTAGGCCTACTATTAGTGTAATTGATATTAATGGTAAATTTATGGAACCTTTTTGAAGTCTGAGTGTTTATAGAATTCCTTTTACTTCTTTTCACAAACTTTCACCTATTATGTTCAATAAACTCATACCATTTTTTGACATGCTTAAACCTTCTATTTTTGTTCTATACTTTCTTTAACCAGCC